>NC_053026.1:65273078-65396989 GCF_003073215.2 Triticum urartu
CGATCTAGATCGGGGCGCGCGGAGCCTGAGGATCACCGGCGAGCCTTGCCGGCTCCGGCGAGCGAAGAAGCAGCGGGGAGGCGTGGGTCCGGTCGGTGGGGGCGGCGGCGGGCGGCGCCGGGCCCGGCTCCGGTCGCCGAAGTCCCGCAGCGGGGCGGCGAGCTCCGGGCGGCGGGCGTTGGTGCGGCCGCGGGGCACGGCGGGGTCCGGCCGGCGGCGAATTCCGGCCGGCGAGGCGGCGGGGAGGGGAAGAGGCGGCGCGGGCGGGCGCCTCAGGCCCGGCTAGGCGGCGGGGAGGGCCGCGCGTGGGCCTCGCGGGCCTGGCGCGGTCGGCGGCGAAGCGGTCCCCCGCGGGACAGGTGGCGCGACGCGGTTGGGCGGCGGTGGCGGCGGACGTTGTTCGGCTCCGCTCGGACACGTCCGGAGCGGCGGATCTGGGATTATTTTAGGGTTAGGGGGGAGAGGATCCGCGAATTGGAATGGGGGGTGTATATATAGGCATAGGGGGAGCTACGAGAGTCCAAATGAGGTGCGGTTTTCAGCCACGCGATCGTGATCGAACGCTCTAGGACATGGAGTAGAGTTTGGTGGGTTTTGGGCCAAATTGGAGGGGTGTTGGGCTGCAACACACACGAGGCCTTTTCGGTCCCTCGGTTAATCGTTGGAGTATCAAACGAAGTCCAAATGACACGAAACTTGACAAGCGGTCTACCGGTAGTAAACCAAGGCCGCTTGCCAAGTCTCGGTCCAATCCGGAAATGTTTAATCCCCACACACGAAAGAAAGATAGAAATGACCACCGGAGGAGAACGAAGCGCCGGAATGCAAAACGGACAACGGGGAAAATGCTCGAATGCATGAGACGAACACGTATGCAAATGCAATGCACATGATGACATGATATGAGATGCATGACAACGACAACATCACACGGAGACAAAAACCCGAACCCGAGGAAATAAACATAACTTAACGCCGGAAACGGCAAGAGTTGGAGTACAAATTGGGAAAGTTACATCCGGGGTGTTACAGGTCATCCTCCGTTGTCTCGTCGCCATTGCCTTCTTTGGGTGTGTCCACCATGTATATATCGTATGATGAGGTGGCTGTCCAGTGCCCTATGGGCAGTGGTTCCTCTTCGACTCCCGCATCGTCGTCCATACTGTCGATGTCTTCGGAGTTGAAGTCGAGCATGTCGGTTAAGTCATCGACAGTGGCTACTAAGTAGGTGGTGGGTGGGCGGCGAATTTCTTCGTCATCCGCATCCCAATCCTGTCGGACGTAGTTCGGCTAGGCCTCTCCTGACAAGGAGAGAGACCTTAATGAGTTCAGTATGTCGCCAAAGGGCGAGTGCTGAAAAATATCCGCGGAGGTAAACTCCACGATCGGCGCCCAATCGGATTCAACAGGAACGGGCGCAGGCGGTTCGGAGTTCGTGGCCGGAGAAGGATCCGACAGTAAGGTCGATATTCGGCCCGATCGCCGCAGAGGATACGACCTCCATGGCGGGGTCTATCCACCCATCCGCGGATGGCGAAACTGGCTCTGAATTGAGGGTCGGAGGAGCTGCCGATGCGATTTCTCAAACACTGTCCGATGGTAGAGCTAAATCATACTCATCGTGACCGCGCGGCGCACAAGGCAGGGGCTCGAATCCGTCGAAGATCAAGGCTTCGCGGATATCGGCCGTGTAGTTTAAGCTTCCAAACCTGACCTGGTGGCCAGGGGCGTAACTTTCGATATGCTCCAGATGGCCAAGCGAGTTGGCCCGCAGTGCGAAGCCGCCTAACACAAAGATCTGTCTGGGGAGAAAAGTCTCACCCTGGACTACATCGCTATCGATGATCATAGGAGCCATCAAGCCTAATGGCGATGGCATAGAGGAACTCTCAATGAAAGTACCAATGTCGGTGTCAAAACCGGCGGATCTCGGGTAGGGGGTCCCGAACTGTGCGTCTAAGGCGGATGGTAACTGGAGGCAGGGGACACGATGTTTTACCCTGGTTCGGGCCCACTTGATGGAGGTAAAACCCTACGTCCTGCTTGATTTATTCTTGATGATATGAGTATTAGAAGAGTTGATCTACCACGAGATCGGAGAGGCTAAACCCTAGAAGCTAGCCTATGGTATGATTGTATGTTGTCCTATGGACTAAAACCCTCCGGTTTATATAGACACCAGAGGGGGCTAGGGTTACACAAGGTCGGTTACAAAGGAGGAGATATACATATCCGTATTGCCTAGCTTGCCTTCCACGCCAAGTAGAGTCCTATCCGGACACGAGAAGAAGTCTTCAATCTTGTATCTTCATAGTCCAATAGTCTGGCTGTCCGGAGACCCCCTAATCCAGGACTCCCTCAAGTGCCAAAGGAGATGTTGGAATCATTAGCAATATCATTTCCAAAGCTATTAGAATTCATAAAGATAACCATAGAAATGATCATTTATTTATTGAATTACCCTCTCTAGGAGTTGATCAATCACAAGATGATGTTGAACATGGATACTATGATCAGGATGATGATAGTGACTATGATCTTGATGATGCAATGATACACTTTGGTCTAATGGAAAATCTTCGCGGCTACATGGCCGGAGGAAAGGAATGGGTCCTTGATAGTGGATGTACTGATCATATGACTGGAGATAAAGATAAAATCTATGAGCTTGCTGAAAACGATGGCCCTCGAAAGTATGTCACCTTTGGTGATAACTCAAAGGGTAAGGTGGTTGGCCTAGGTAAGGTGGCCATCTCACATGATAGCTCCATACAAAATGTCATGCTTGTTGAATCTCTTGGGTACAATTTACTTTCAGTATCTAGACTTGCTGATTTCGGTTTCAATGTCCTGTTTACTGAGGTAGATTGCCAAGTGTTTCGTAGAGAAAATCATAAAATGGTCTTTACTGGTATACGTAGAGGTGATCTTTACATTGTTGATTTCACTAAAAAGGCTCAACCTAGAACTTTCTTAATTGCTAAATATTCTAAAGGCTGGTTGTGCCATAGAAGACTAGGTCATGTGGGTATGCAAAATATTGATAACACTACAAAAAATACACTTCTGTGATGATACATGTTTGTCACAGTAGGTCGCATTTTCTGTCATGCATGTACATCTATGACGATTTTATGACAGAATCAAGATAGTCATACCTGTGCTGTTGTACAAGTGTTCCATGACATTACCAAAATTATCATCACGGAAGTGTCCACTTCCATGATGATAAATCCCGCGTCACAGAAGTGCTTTCGTCAAGGGTGACCGACACATGGCATCCACCGTAACGGAACGCCGTTAAGCTATCGGGTCAGGTTTTGGATCCGATAACCCGTTAATAGCCCCGACCAATGGGGATTTTCCACGTGTAAAATCATCATTGGCTGGAGGAAACACGTGTCGGCTCATCGTTGGGATAGATGTCATCCACTCATTGGACAGAAGGCGCCTATGATACGTCGACACGTGGCACGACCCAACAGAGGCCCATTCCTGTGAAAAGGCCGGCCCGTTTGACTTGGTCAAAAGGTGGCGGGCCGGCCCATGTAAAGCCTGTTAACGGCCTGTTCGCATATAGCCCATTTACAGCCCGCTAACCCAAGACCCGTTACGCCCTATCCGAATTAGGCCCAGTAGCGTCATCTGGGCCACCCAATATGATTCCAGCCCGTTTTCACTTCTGGCCCATGTATGGCCCATGACGTCTTTCGGCCCATATGAGGCCCTATGTAACTCTTGGCCTATTAACGCCCCGTGGTGAAACTGGCCCGTAATGAACAGTGTATCACATCACACCCATTAACGGCCCGTGGTGAAACTGGCCCGTAATGAACAATGTATCACTTTATACCCATTAACGACCCGTTATTCCATTGGGCCGTTTCCAGCCCATGTTATCTTTCGGCCTTCTCAGAGCCCATTTATTCTTGGGCTCATTTCCAGCATTTGTTTACTTACGACACATTACTGTCATTTTCTGCTTGTGGACCAAATTCAGCCTGTGGTTACAGTCGGCCCGTTTGTGGTCCGTTAATACGTTGGGCCATTTTGATAGCGTCATAAAATATGGCCTATTAACGATGGCTCATTATGGTCAGCCCATGAACGGACGATTCCAACTATAGCTCGTTTACGGCCATAATGCGGTCTGTTTGGCCCATGTTTGGCCAATTGATCATACGACACATATAAGGTCCATTGATGATACGGCCCGTAGAAGGCCCATTGTTTCTTCGGCCCGTAGAAGGCCCATTGTTTCTACGGCCCGTAGAAGGCCCACTGTTTCTATGGCCAGTAGGAGGCCCAGTGTCACTATAGTAAATATTAGCCCATGGTTATTGTGTCCTAGTTTTAAAAAATAGGTTATTGCGGCCACTAGCTAACCGTGGAAAAAGAACTGCAATGACTACAAGCAAACAAATAAACAAGACAACAAGGAAATAAATAAGCAAGCAACTAACGATAGGCTATCATGGCTATTACACATATTACATCCACTCGGCATAAAAGTTCGCCACCAGTGCAAATATAGGGAACAAAGCAGCATATCATATACACTGGTTGTCAAAGTTGGCGACCAGCGCAAATAAGCACCGCAGCAAAACAAATCCAGAACTGAAACCACTTCAGAAGATCTCAAGAAACAATATCCTGGGTACCCATAATGCTGGCAAGATGCTTAGCAAGCTTATTAACTTTCTCTTGTTTGGCGCTTAAATCCTCCAGCGCTTGCTGTTGCACCAGAAAATATGCATCTGAATTCTGCAGGGACTTCCTCAGTCCTTCAGCTTCCTGTCGCAGCACATCTGATCGATGTCTTTCAACTTGAAGTTGAGACTCAAGAAGACTAACTATTTCAGGCAGCGAGTTCGAAGAGCTTGTGCCAGCAGTAGTGGCCAATAACTCGAACACTACATCAAGACAGGACTTTTGGGTTCCCTCACTGTCGTCATGATAGTTTTTATCAGCTTTCTTGGAGACCAACAGGGATGTCTCACTATCTTAAACCTTATCTGCATTACTTCCTTTACCATTGAATAACACGGTACTGTTCTCCAATATTTTGTCCGCATTCTAAAAGAGAAACAAGCAGACACATCACATGTTTACCATGTTGTATATGAAACTCATTTTGGTAAATGAGTTCAGTAGTAAAGTGGACAGGATAACAACATGAAACAAACATATATCTATGTACCATGGTCACTTTATGGTCTATATCATTCTAGTTTTTGTTGCCAAATCAAGATAGAGACACAGTTCAAATAGTATTTGTTCAAGAGAAAGTAGAATAGACAGAATATAAGTGTGGGTAACTATAGAGCAATAACAACACTTGTAATGTGCATGACATGAGAACATAACTGTTTATTCAATTGAAACTGAAATCAACATAGAGCATGTTACAATAGCAAACCAGTTAAAGAAACAGGTTTAAAACATACATGTTGCGCCATTGGAGTTTCAATTCCATCCTTCAAATTTGAAAGTAGTTGGTATGAGTAAATGCAGTAATGCAAGAGAAAAGGAGTATGAACCATAGCTACAGAACCTGACCTGAGAACAAATCTTCTTCTCCTTTAAGCGTTGAGTTGGGATTTGGAGTGGTGGTCCTCGTGCTTCGGGCACTGCAGTTCCCTTACTAACTGCTCATGTTTGGGTGCTCTGTGGTGGAGACGGTGCTGTGTCAACTGGAACTGGGTTACTATCTGCCGGGGTTGGGGTTAGAAGGGGTGTAGTTGGTTCTCTTTCCAACTGGGTAGGGGTACAATCTGCGAGAGTCTGGGTTATGTGTGGTGGATCTGGTCCTTGGGCAAGTACAACCGTGGTTCTATCTGCATCAACTGGTAGCACTATCTTTTCTCAAGACCGTGTTGTTACTCCCTTAGATACTGCCATCATGCTCTCCAATTCAAATGGCTGATAAACAAGAAAAGTAATTGAAAGTATAGACATTGTATGATAGACAAGTGCAATGGATAGTGGGGAATAAAAGAGGGCATGAAATAATTCATATCTATGTTGTCTAACCAAACAAGATAGCATGACAAAATTTCACATATATGATGGTTAACTAAATAGGATAGCATGACACAATTTCACATTATGATGGCTAACTAAAAAAGATGGAAAGACATAGTTCAAAATATGAGACTATGTAAACAGGATGACATGACATAACTATATAATGTGTTTATTAAATAGGTTGGCATGCCATAATTCACATACATTCACAGATAGAATGCCATAATTCAAAATATGATGACTGTAAACACTAAACAGGATGAGATGATATAACTATATGATGTCTTTATTAAATGGGTTGCCATGCCATAATTCAGATAGATGATGTGTATGTACTATGTAAACATGATGGCATGATATAATTCAAATATATGATTTATATAGTAAGCAAGTAAGCATATGGCAATCCATATATGATGTAAAAACTAAGAAATGCAAGACAACATGCATGACATGGGTAATATAACCCTGCGAAGTTTGAGCATAGACCTCAAGGGGGAAATAGGACTGGTCATCAGTCTTTGAATCCTCCTCTGAGGAGCTCTCTGTAACCAGCAAGATGTTTGCTTCAGCAGGTAGCATTGTCTGCTCTGAATACCTTGTTTTCACTCTAGATACTTCCATCGCCGCTTCAAATGGCTGATGCACAGGAAGAGTAGTTGAATATACAAACGTTGTCGACAAATGGAACACGTAATACAAAAAATGATAGCATGATATAATTCACATACATGATGATTGGCTAAACAACATGGCATTGCATAATTCACATATATAATGCCTTTGCAATAAGATAGCATTATATAATTCACATATATAATGTCCTGCAACAAGATGGCAATGCATAATTCACATATATGGTAATTAGACACTGAACAGGTGGCATTCACACAAAGCATGTCTAAACTAATCAAATGACATAGCAATGCGAGACACCATACACACGATATGAGCAACATAACCCTGCCAAGTTAGAGCATACACCCCGGGGAGGAATAGGACTGGTCATCTGTCTCTGAATCCTCCTCCGAGGAGCTATCCGTAACCAGCGAGATATGCGCTTCGTCAGATAGCATAGTCTGCTCTGAAGACCTTGTTTTCACTCCAAAATTTGCCATCACCGTGTCAAATGGCTGATGTAGACAAAGAGCAGTTGAATGTACTGACATTGTTGACAAATGTAATATGTAACGAAAAAAAGGATGGCCTGATATAATTTACATATAAGATGACTAGCTAAGCAGGATGGCATTGCAAAATTCACATATATGATGCCTGGCTAAACAAGATGGCGTTGCATAATTCACATAAACGATGAATAAACTAAACAGATGGCATTCGCACAAAGGATGTCTAAACTAAGCAGATGACATATTTGATGTATAAAGTAAGCAATGCAAGACACCATATGCATGATATAACCAACATCAGTATGCCAAGTTAGAGCGAAGACCTCAGGGGGTAAATAGGAGTTGTCTTCTCCTTCTGAATCCCCCTCAGAACAGATATCTTCCTCTCGATTACAACCCGAAATGCGTGGAGGGGGCTGCCTTTGCACCTACCATGGAGCGATGTTTGCATGAAATTTTATTGCCACGCAAGGCTCATCTCTTTTGCTCTACATGTTCAGTTCCATTGTTTACAATAACTGTCATGCATAGGAATAAAACATAGTGAGATTATATAAGGAGTGCATGCAGAAATCTAGAGTGACGGTAGCAACCTGTGGAAACACCCAAAACCAATAATAGCAGGCATATAATGGCTTTAGTTAAAAAATACAGATAATGGCTTCTTTACTGTTTGTTTCCCACCCAACATGAAACTCATAGTAGACACCGGAGATTAACCAGATAGTAGATAGATACTATTGATAGCGGCCCCGATATGTACCCCACAACCATTTAAAAACTCAAGTTTGACCATTAGTTTGGAGCTGACTCAGAGTCTAATCGGTGAACAGGACGATAAAGTAGCATGTAATATTAAGCGATGCATAACGTAAGCAGACACGAAAGAGTGCGACCTCTCTTGCAGACCCGTGTAGTCCTCGAGGTCATCTGCTCGGTTGATGATGGTAATGCAGTTTTCATGGCTACCAGCGGTGGGGAAGAAGATCTGAGCCGGTGAAAGACAATCTGGAGGCCGGATCCCTGCTGTGCTGGACCCTTCTGTCGTTGGAGCAGCTGAGCTGGGGTGGACGACAACGCAGCAGGAGCGGGAAAAACCACGCAAGGTTTTGTTTGACAACTATCTGTAAGAGAAGTAATTCTGTAAGGGCTCGTTTGAATTGGAGGATTCCAACAATGCATGGATAGGAAATAGACAGGAATAGGATAGGAATACACATGCAAAACAGAGAATTTAAAAACACAGGATTTCTGCCAATCTGGGTGTTTGATTCACAACAATTGGAAGATCACAGGAATGCAAAGAAGCATGGTGAGATTAAGTCAAACCACAAGAAAATGTACGGTTATAATGCTATTATGCTACTATCTCTTAGTCTTGTGCTTCATGAATAGGAATTTGAAAAGGAGGACAAGTGAAAATTAAAATTCCTACGTTTTTTCTTTCAAGGAGACACTAAAGGAACAAATCTGTGTGCTAAGTGGACAATATATATAACATGTAGAGTAAAAAAGAGATGCAACAAGTGTACAGCCTCTTTGGCGAAGCCATGTCGATCTCAGCATGATTGGGTTGGCCGGTGAGGATGCTCCGGCCGACTTTGCTGTCGGAGGAGGGGAAGAAGATCTTAGGCGTCTGGAGATGGAGCCCGAGGTACTGCTCCGCTGTGATGGAGGGTTTTGTCGTTGGAGCAGCTCCGGTGAGTTGTACGACGCCGAGGCTGAAGCAGGACAAGAGAGACAACGAACAACGTTAACCTGAGTGGAATTCTAATAGCATCTCCAATACATGATGTAAAATACATAACCACAAAGTGCTAGATGTAAAATACATCAGCCGCTCATCTCTGAACTTAACTGTCGAAACTGAACGTAACTGTCGAAACTGAACTTAACTGTCGAAACTGAATTTTGCTGTCGAAACTAAATTTTGCTATCGAAACTGAACGCACTAGCAAGTTGAGGCTACACGTCGGTCGACTGACTTTTTCATCTCTGATCAGTCGATTTTGCAGCCGTTGGACACGAAATCAAGGGCCTGCGGTTCATCTTCAACCTCCACCCCCCTGAGCCGCCAGCCACCACCGGCCAAACAGCAGCCCCCCGCCGCCCGCGGCCGGCGGTGCGCCGCCCCCCCCCCCCCCCAAAAACCCCCCCCCCCCCATGCCGAGATTTTTCTCCAGCGATCCCCATGCCACCGCCCCGCCAATGCCCCGCCACCGTCGGCGACCACCGCCCCCATCCTGAACCCTAAGATAGATAGTGGGGTACCTCTCCGGCGAGCCCCCTCCCCGCTGCGATTGTTTCTTCCTTCACCCCGACGAGCACCCCCCACCCCCTGAAAATCGACTGACCCAAAAGTCGATTCAGTCGACTGAAGTGTAGCTAAATCGGAGCAGCATCGCAAGCAAGAGCAAGAGCGAGAGCAGCAGCGCGACCAAGAGCAATATCAAGAGCAGACCAGGCAGGGGACCGAGAGCAAGAGCGGAGCAGCAGCGCGAGCGAGAGCTAAAGCAGCAGTAGCTCCTATTGATGTGGACGTCGCCGCCGACGGAGTGACGCCGTGGAGGAAGTGGCCGGCGACGCCGCCGTGGATGGAGCGGCGCCGTGTCGGCCCGGGACCGAGCGCCGGCAGCACCATGAGATCGAATCAAGAAGAAAATGTGGCGATTAGTGTACAACCTCTTTGGTGGCGCCGATTAGGCCGCAGCTTCATCCGAGGAAACAGTGATGATGATGCTCTTCTGGTGGTGCAGGTGAAGACGGCGGTGTGGGAATGGAGGTGGCATGAAAGATGAGGGGAACATCGGGGCAGCTCCTTGGAGGTGGAGGACGAGGTGGCTGAACCGGTGGGATGATGAGATCGATGACAGATCCTCATCCGGTACGGTGGATGAGGGACGTCGAGGTGTTTTGTGGACGATGTCGTCGGGGAAGAGGCTCTGGCTGGGTGGCGGATGGAGCAGGGTGTGGGGTTCCGTCGCGGGTTTTCGCGGCCTCGGTGTACGAATGGGTGGCCGGATGGGATGGCAGTGGGGAACCATGGCTTAGAGACACGCTTGTCCAAAATGTGGAGTAAGTTACAAAAGTACCCCCACCGATTTGAGGCGGTTCTTTCGGTTCAGGGGTACCACGGGCATTTCACATGTCGGGATTTCACAGGAGTTGGGAGTTTTCGCACGCGTTGTAATTTCGGAATAGCAAGGCGCGGGTTGAGATGGAGGGAGTTGTCGGAGCACAATGAGAAAGATATATCTTAAATATTTCGGGCTAACAAGGCGCGGGTTAAAATTTCTGGACAAGCCTAATGTGTACTGTACCAAATCAATGCGCACTACAAATGTCAATCAAAACTTTGAATTCATGTTATGTTTAATTAAAATATTTCGCTACGTGTATAATGCATGCAACCTACTACTCAAATGAATGTTTTAGTGCATTCCAAACGTATATACTACCGCTTCAATATTTACTAAATTTGAATTCGTTTCTCTATTTGAATAAGATCTACAGTAATGATTGTTGTGAAGTCAAAGCATTTGAATTCGTTTCTCTGTTTTAATAAGATATACAATCATCATTATTGTCAAGTTAAACCATCGTTTGTGTATTATCTTCACAGCACACCACATGATTAGTCTCGAGTTACATATGAACTATGTGTACTATATGAACTCGAACTATATTTTTTGAATCCACTTTATTTTGATTTCAAGTCACATTACATTTCTAGCTCTAGCTAGATCTTCATAATCTAAACCATGTCTCATATGTATAATGTGTTTATCACATTATGTATGGTGCCCCGCCCCCTACGCCTACAAGTATTTAGATGTGAGTTGCAAACACCACACATTACCACAAATTCAAATAAAATGTGAGAATGTTCGATATATAGTTTTGTTTAGATTGTTTGATATTTAGTTGTAAGCTACAAATGCCACACATTATCACAAATTCGAATCAAATGTGAGATTGTTTGATGTATAGTATGGTTTAGATTGTTTGGCATTTAGCTGTGAGTTGCAAATGCCATGCATTATCACATTATGGTATAACATGTGCACAACACGTGTATCACCGCTATATTCATGCATGCAATGTTTAAAACACTATGATCTCCTATTCAAATATATGAATCCGCTTTCATATCAAATTATGATCTTTGTTAGTCTCTTACACCAACACAATCCTCTAACCTTTGTAGCTACCACTAACTTTCTCTCGTGCATGCACACACCCTCCTTGCCCTCCCCCCTCGGCATTCTATACACCGGGCACATTCATTTTTTTCTTTAGGTCGTTCTCCCAGAGTCTCCACAACTCCTTTCCGACACACACCGATCGATAAGCCTCTCCAGCGATGCCTGCCTACGACATACACACACACCTTCAATCTCCTCCTTTATGTGTCCTTGCCTCGTGTCTCTCATACGGTCAGACACACGTGTAAACTCTCGCCCCTCTTTTCATCGATCTCACAACCACACACTCCTCCCCATATCTAGCTAGTAGTTGGGCCTCTCGCACCACCTCCTAGCTCCATTCTCTCTGTCTATCCGTCTCACTGGGCCTTATTTGCCTCTAACAAATGGACGTACACCGACTGATCTCTCGCTATACATATAGCTAGCTAGGTCCTTATAACTCGTTTTTACCCACACATCAATCGATCTACCTCATTACTTGTCTCTCTCCCTTCCTCCGACAAACAACAATTGATCTACCGATCTAGTTAGGTTTGCTTACCAAACACATGGTTCCCCTTCATCATCCATGGATGCGTCCCGACAGATCTATCACGCACAGGCACACACAGAAACACATCCCCACTCTTATTGATAACATTGCAGTTCCACCCTCAGTTTGTCTAGTAGGCCTCTCCCACCATCTTCGAGAAGCAACTCCATCACCCATCCAGCACTCTACCACTCTCCCTCCCTCTCCATCCCTCTCTCTCTCCTCTCTCTCTGTCCCATCATATTTCCCGTCCTTCAGTTATGTATGGATGTCGACCAATCTCCCTCAAGACATAGATGGGTCTCTCCTTCTCAACACATATACGAGTCGTTCTACCTCTATAGTTAGGCCTCTGCCTACCCCACCCCCTACCCCCTCCCCCCCACACACACCGATACATCAAGCGCTCTAGTCATGTCTCCCTACCACACACAAACTTGACATGTGCCCTCTAACGTTCCGGTAGGCCAGTCGCCCTATATCTTTGACTTGCACACACACACACACAATTTCGATGGCTCTCTTCATCGATCTCGCACCCACCCACTTGATCCTCTCTTCGACTCCATCGATAGCTATGACCCCTCCCCTCTCTTCTCGTGGATTGCCCGACCCTCTATGTATGATATGGATAGGCCTCCATTTCACACACATTGCATGCAAAATTTTGTTTGAGATGTCATCGACACATATTCCCACAAATAATTCATGAAATCGACCCCCACCCCACCCCCACCCCCCCCCAAAAAAAAACACTCACGAAAGCGGTTTGTATCTCTCTCACACACCCACGTAGGTGGGGGACGTGCACGAATAGAAGAGGTGCATGCACGGCGCACGTACTCCCGTATCTTTCCTAACCACACCCGCGCGGGTACACTGTGGAGATCATTTCTGTACGAAAAAGGCAGCTCACGTGGTAAATTGGCACGTGTACTGGTTGTCCACTTGGTGGGTGGATGATCGCCTACCACGGGTGAACAAACAAATTGTGACTTGACATGCTATGTTAAAAAATAGGCAAACCATGTGGGGCCTACCTTAGAGGCAAGGCTCTATACACTGGAGTACTTTTGATATGTCCCATCAACTCGCAGAACGAGGAGAAGCTTGCTTAGTACGCCGTCTCCCCCATTCCTAAATATGTCTTTGTAGAGATTTCACCATGAACCACATGCGGATGTATATAGATGCATTTTAAGTGTAGATTCATTCATTTTGTTCTGTATGTAGTGGAATCTCTACAAAGACTTATCTACTAGTAATAGCTAGCCCCCACTACTAGGAATTTCTATCCTCTCCTTGAGCCACATCATCAAAATTGATGTAGCCGTTAGATGAAGTAAATCAGTCCATAATAGCCGTCTGATCTAGACGTTGAGAGGCTCCGCACTAAGCCACGTGCAAGCATGCAGAAATACCGTGGCACATGCATGTGAGTGGGTTTTAAATCACATCAACATGTCTGCATGCAAGCATGCACCGGTAGCATGCATGTAAGTGAGCTTTTAAGTCCCATTAACATGTCAAAAATAAAAATATGATCCCATTATGCAGTAGGAGTTTGCTGATCTTTTTTCCTTACGTGGGATGATCTAAATGATGATGGGAGTTTATTTAGTTTGGCTACCACATTTGTCATGCGGTTATAGAGTTTTTTTAGTTCTATGAAATCGATAATTTTGCGTAGAGAGATATACCGCTGTTCTGCGGCAACACGTGGGGACTCATCTAGTAATATTTAGGAACGGAGGGAGTACTACGTAAAGAGTTAGGTGTCGCGCGGTGATAGTGTGAGGTGGGCCATGTAATCACTGAGCCTGCGTGTTTTCACTTCTCTTGCATGCCTCCGCTGTAAGAATGGAGAAAATTGTAATCTAGTAGTAGTACCTCCTTTCGCCGAAAGCGTGGGACATCCAGCAGTCCTACCACCTCAGTAATAAAGACCAATGAGCCGTCAAATCACATAGACCCAGCAGTAACCATCACTCTTGCGCCAGTGAGAGGTCGCGTCCGTTCTACCCGAGCATGAATGCGGTACCGATTCTTTGGAGCAGCGATGACCGTTTCGTGCGGGAAGCGCGCGTGGGCGATGGAGGGGCTTTGGGTGGGCCAGGTTGGTCAGGAGAGGGTGTGGCAGCTGTCTGCATGTCCCTACCGGACACGCCCGGAAACGAGAGGATGCACCGACTCTCGTGGCTAAAATCGTACACTACACAACATCTCTCTGTAGGAGTAGGACGATCTGTCGCTTTCTCTAACACACACATGCTGTTAAACAGACACACACACACACACATGCACACACACGCACGCACCTTGGTCCCGTTGCACCTTCTAACTTGAGGTCTCGGGTTCGATAACTACACTTGAGCATAATTTGTGCTAGGAGGATTCTTTGACTGGTCAAAATGTTTTCCAGGGTTTGCACGCATCACACTCTCTCTCCAGTATATATATACACGCTGGAGCCTCAGCGCTTGTAGTAGCTCTCTTCACACTCTCTCGCCCTCTCCCGCTGGAGCCTCAGCGCTTGTACTCCCTCCGTTCTGAATTACTTGTCGCAAGTATGGATGTATCTAGATGTATTTTAGTTCTAGATACATCAATTTCTTCGACGAGTAATTTGGAACGGAGGGAGTAGTTGCTCTCTTCACACTCTCTCGCCCTCTCCAGATCTAAACAAGACTTCGTTGGCCTCTCTCTCCCCTCACTGCTGCTCAAAGAGCCGGCAGGATCCGTTCGCCGGGAAGGGAAGGAGGCTTAATGTTGTCGCCGTCGGCGAGGGACTACCGGCGCAGCTGTTCACTTTTGACCCAGCGGCGGCGCGGGAGGGCCTCCGACCCCTTCTTCTTCGCCGCGTCCCGTCGCCCACCGAACCACGCCCCAAGAACCTTAAGGTATAATTTACTTACTCCACATGCATTGCTCTAGCTGCATGTATACCATGAATCTAGGATGTGGTTCAAAGAGGAAAGGAGTGGGGGGAGTAGTGGGAAAAGTTGTATATAGCATGAATCTAGGATGTGGTTCAAAGAGGAAATGAAGGGGGAAAGTTGTATAGCATGAATCTAGGATGTGGTTCAAAGAGGAAAGGAATGGGGGAAAGTAGTGGGGAAAGTTGTATCCCATAAATCTAGGAAGTGGTTCAAAGAGGAAACGAAGGGGCGAAAGTACTAGTTCAAAAAGGAAAGGAAGGGACAGGGCTGTAGAGTTTGAGCAGGACTAGATTTGCTGCGCTCACATAGGGAAAGGTGTCTAAAGATAACAAAACTGAGACCAACACAAATATGCTCCTTGGTTGTTTGTTCTTTGTTGCAATAGACTATGCATGACCATAGTACATCGGTAGATGCACATGGTGCTGGTGCGTCCACTGTCCCGTGCAACTCATTAGCTGTTGTTAATCTAAGGCCCTGTTTGGTTAAAAACTCCCTAGTCCCTACCTTCTTGGTTCCAGGGACTAAACATGGACTAGAGGTTATTAAATGACATGCTAAAAGACCATGTTACCCATAGTAATGAACTAATAGAGACAAGGTGCGATGCGTGGCAGGGGCAACTGTTGGAAAAAGTCCCAAAAAGACTCCCTCGGGGTCTTCTTTCTTTAGTCCCAAATGCCCACTTTTAGTCCCTAAAAGTCCCTCCTGTTTGGTTTAGATGGGACTGACACAGAGTTTTTTTAGTCCCTACACCAAAATGTCCCTGTAAACAAACACCCTCTAATAATGCCGATGGAAAATTGATGCAATGCCACGGTTAAAAGCAAATGACATGTTTAACGAATTTCATTGTTAATATAATCTCTATGTTAATATTAATCAAGGCCACCGTTTGAGAAATGCTACTGTCTTGCTTTCTTTCCCATTTAGATAAGGTAGATGCTTCTTTTTGTTGGCTTCTGTGTCATCCACCGGTATTGACCACTAATTGTTTCCTTTGCACCTTTGTGTAAATAGGGTTATCTACTTCACCTCGTTTCCATTGTGACCTTTTGTTGCACTGCACAAAACACTTGTTTTAAGAGTGTTTTGTGCAGTTCAACCAAATGTCACACCAATAACGTTGTTTGATTGCTTAATCTTAGTGGAACTGCACAAGAGGAGATCTTACTTCCTATCCGTTAAGGCGAATTTGGTTCAGATCTTCTTCTTGTGAGTTGTTTGAATTCCGCATCATGAGAGGTCAGTACTAGCCTTCTTTCACATGATTCTGCAGTGTGCTTTCATATGTTGTGCTACTTGTACGATAATGTTGCTTGATTTTAGTGAACTGCACAAATGGAGACAAGACTTCCAATCTGTATGTGCACCATAATATCCCATTGAGGTAAGATAAGGATATTTCACAACCGATGGCCTGTATTTTGCCACTTTCATCAGAAAATTAAGTTTAGCACTATACTTGTGCTCCCTAATTGACATGACAAATCTTATATTGAAGGCAAAGCTTGTCTGTTATTGAACCAAGTGATGAAGGGGAAGAACAAGCGGAAGAAAAACAAAAATCAACTCCCGGTGCTGTAATGAAGGACTGGAACTGTGATAACACAAGTAATGATATAGTTTTGCATCTTAATTTATTGCTATGGCTGGAACGAGCAATTGTTTTTCCACTAATTTGATGCCACTCTTAATGTAATATGTAATTATCTCAACTTGTGCAAATAGGGATCTTCTTTGAAGATACCATATATTTTAGTGGAACTGCACAAGAAGATGTTGGAAACATTAAACTAATCGAGGAGTATATAGTAACCATGGCCACCACCGTAGATAGCAACAGATGGTTCCGGAGAAGTGCTTCATCTGTATGCTCTACACAATAAGCCTCCTGACAAAGGTTGGTACTCGCCCACTGATTTCATCCATATGATTGAGCTTTGTAATCTCTATTAGTGTTGTGCTACTGTTTAGATACTGTCATGAAAAAGTGGTATTGTCCTTGAGAAGTGCTTCATCTGTGTTGTTTTAAATATTTCCTTTCCTTTTTTCGAGCAAACAGGGATGCTAGCATTTAGTAGTCCTCTTGTCTTTGCACAACAGGATCATCTTCCTCTGAAGAAGAATATGGAGTACGTGAAGTGACTACTTCCGATTATGCCAGGATGAAGAAGCCATGTCTATCTTCTCATCAGAAGGAGCAGTTGAAGGATGGTTACATTACTCCCCACAAGACCAAACTAACTTCAGCTCAGAAGGACTGACAAATCTCCATCTTTTTGCTGTGATGCGCGAGTACAATGTTGTTCTAGGATTCTTTCTGGTGAGTTCCATTTTTCTAAAAGTGTGCTCTACATGGACCATGTATGTGCCTGTTGAAACTCTCAATTCATAGTACAGTTTGCTTTATACTAATCACTGTTTTGTATTTGTGCAAACAGGGGTGCACAGCTTGATTTCAATGGGAACTGCACAAAATGTTCATGAATACATCGAATCATTCATTTCCACCACAAGAAAGGAGGTGCCGATAAGTTCAAGGCGTTGCAACATATAAGGGCGAAATCATACAAGCTACGCGCGAATTTGGTTGATTTTGGTGGAACTACATAAAAAGAACAACTGGTTTATTTAGCACGAGGTGCCATGTCAATGTCCGAACTGATGGCAAACCCTGCCCATTCCACAATCGTAGGCATTTGATCTTTTGGAATGGGACAACCTTGTCAATTTTTGCTCATTGATTTTAGCAAGACATGCGTTTGATATTTTCGAATGGGACGCCCTTGCTGTCAGTAGCGTCAATCAATTTTTTCTTTATTCTTTAGTTGTGAAGTAAATATTTCCTCTGACATGTGAGTCGTTGAGATGCATAATCATCGATTGTTTCAAATGTTCTCCATGAATTGCCAAGCCTGTGTGTTTGATTGCAATGTACAGAAACGCTAAAAACCTGCTCAAACTCTTTGTACTCCTTCTGTTCCTTTTTACTTTGCACATTGTGAAAGTGCATACTTTTTTGTATAAGATTGGTCAAAGTAGAGATACTTTGACTGCAGACAAAACTTGTATGCAGACTAGAAAGGACCAGAGGGAGTACATGTGAAACTGCTGCAAACGAGGTGATCACCCTGGGAATAATGCTAGTACGTATTGTTTTGCATGTTCATCCAATGCCAGTGATACAGGAATTCGAACTAATCGAAATAAATTCATTCATACACGGTCGGATTTCATATAAACATGCCGGATTTCATTACATTTCATACATTCTTCAACTAAAAAGGGGTGCGCTGGAGGTATAATTAATTAACCGAAGCTACCCACCTGTGTCCCGCTGAGCCAAACAGAAGCTTCAGTGACTTAACTGCAGGTGCAGTTGCGTAACTGACATGTGGCCTGTTGAGCCCACGTGTCAGTCAGCCAACTGCACCAGCAGCTAAGTAGAAGCAGTGTTCTTCTCCAGCGCAGCTCTCCAACTCCATGTCGCCGCCAAGAAGCTAACCGGCCGTCAATGGTCAACCCGCCTAGCTTGGCTTCAACCGGAGGGTAGTAGCAGTGGCCTTACTTGAACCCGAGCGGCGGCGACCTACAGTGTTCTACTCTTCCTCGTTTTCTGTGTGGCGCGGCCTCGTTGGCAGCAAGGCGGGACCTCGGCGGAGCCGGCGATGTTCTCTGCCTCGTTGTTGGCGGGGCGAGGCCTCGGCAGAGCCGGCGGTGTCCTCTGCCTCGTTGTTGGCGGGGCGGGGCCTCGGCGGAGCCAGTGGTGTCCTCTGCCTCGTTGTTGGCGCCGCAGGGCCTCGGCAGAGTAGGGCCTCGTCGACGCCAGCGGAGCGAGGACTCGTCGGAGCCGGCACTGTCCTCTGCCTCCTCCTCGGTCTCGCCAAACAGTGCCTCGCCCATTTCATCGCCCTCTTTGCTAGACTCTTTATAGGCGGTCACAGCCTCCGCCACCTGCATGCGGTACCGCCAGCGCTCGAGGCGGCCCTTGCGGGTGGAGTGGTACGAGTCAAGCAGCGCCTCCTGCTCCGCCCGCTCCACGGCGATCTGCTCCTCCGCCTGTAGGTGCTCCTCGAGGAGATGGTGGTTGTAGACGTCGTCGGCCTGCGCCTCCCGGAACTGCTCCTCATGCATCTGCCTCACCCTGTCCATATATTGGGCACGGGCCTCGCCGATGGTCATGGTGCAATGCACCGGCGAGGATGGCACGGAGGAGGGGGTTGGCGCCGGATCGTCGACTACCATGTTCTCCATTGGGACGTTGTCGTCCTCCGGCTGCCTGCTGGCCAGCCGGTCGGCAGCAATGGATGCCATCTCCTTGTGGTCCGTTGTCCGCCCGTGCCGAAGAGCGCTGGAGCGCGAGGAAGCCATGGTGGGCAGCAGTGGTGTGGATAGGAGAAAGGGAATGGATGCGGATGACTACGGCTATGGCCGGCGCAGAAGTTTATATAGCAATGGTGGGCGGGCGGAGGGACGGATGTGTGGCGCCGGAGTAGCCACCTCGGCAACCGCGTATCATTAATGTGGGCAATAGATGGACGGACGGACGGCACTTGTGTCGTTTGAAGGCGGAGCAATCGCCTGCACCAGGAAGTGGGGAGGGCGGCGCTAACTGTTTCGGGCGGAACGCGCGCGCGGGCGAGGAGATGACTTTACTTGGAGAGGATGACAATGGGGACCCACTAGGTCCATAGCCTCACGTACGCAAGTGCCTCCTTATTATATATATAACTATAATTTATTTTGCTTCCTCCTGGTTTCCTGACATCACGGTCCCACACCATTGTCAACCTATGTAGTATAGTCAATAAACGAGAGAATTGCACAAGAAGCGGCCGATAGCTGGGACCAAGCAGCTCGAGCAGTATTTGTGTTTTTCAGGTGTGAGCACTGCAGAGTTTTTCGATGTTTAGCACAGATATTAATTTTTCTCCTATGAACAACAACGAAAACACATGATTACTTTATAAAATATTATTTATGATATTGAAAATTTTAATTTCATTAATTGTTGTGAGTGCAATGTTTCCTTGGATTTTTACGTAATATAAATTTATGTTGAAATTGTATTTAATCTGACTAGAAATTTCGGGATAAAAATATTTCAGGTCCCATCAAAATGTGGGAAATTTTATTGAATTCTGTTTTGAACGATTGGTTGAAATGGGTTGTACTTTTAACAAACTGTAAATGGGCTGTAGTAAATTCCATTAGAATTCAAAAATGGGCTACACATTCTTACAAATATCAAATGGGCTATAAGTTCTCTGCCACACACTTCTGGCCTTACTAAGTTGACGCGTCCCCTAAAAAAACAGAGTTGACGCATATGCTGTGCTTCTTCTTCAATCTCGGATATTCTAGCTTCACCCACCCAAAAAATGATTCCTCCCCCTGACATCTAGGGCGTACCATTTCGGAAGCTGGCCTGTGGGCCTACTAAGTTGACGTACCAAGGGCTTTGTCAACTTAGTCAATATAAATGATTCTAGATGCAGTGACCGTACGATGTCCATCCAACGGCCGTCGTGCTTCTTCAACCTCTGGTCTTCTTGCTCCAGCCGCCCAAAGCAGCGCCGGTCATGCCGCCTGCTCCTGCCTCCCGTGGCCGGCTGTGCTGCCGTGGAGGCCTCACCACCCCTACTACTCCCACCGCTGGCCATGTCATCCCTCCACTCACCCACATCCCCTGTTATTCTGCGGCGATGACAGCGCAGCCAAACCAGTGAACCCTCGTACTCCTCTCCGCGTGTGCATCCACTGCCGCGTCTTCCCCGGCCCCGTGTCGTCCCCTTCCTAGGCCTCGCCGTCGTCCACCGCCCTGGTGCTCTCGGCGCGGCGTGGTCAACATGGTCAAGGAACGACTTCCATCGGACGTGGACTGTACATGGAGAGGCTGACAGCTGGGTCCACGGCAGCCGCAAGGAAGTGCCTCCTTATTACGCGCAAAATAATTATTCCTCCACCTGACAGCGGGGACCCACCAGACGGGCCACCGTATTTCGTGAAAAAAAATGATTCGCCCCCTGACTGCTGGGACCCACGAGCTACATCTTTGCACGCAAGGAAGTGCGTCCGAAAAAAATTGATTCGCCCCCCGACTGCTGGGATCCACCAGCTACACCTTCGCACGCAAGGAAGTGCGTCCGGGCAAAAAAAACGATTCACCCCCCTGACAGCTGGGACCTACCAGCTACACCTTCGCACGCAAGGAAGTGCGTCTGGGCAAAAAAACGATTCGCCCCCTGACTGCTGGGACCCACCAGCTACATCTTCGCAGGCAAGGAAGTGCCTGACAGTCGGGACCCACCTGGTCGAAGCGTATGTAGCGTTGTCATTCTGGTCGCGAACGTGTACGTACATACTAGTCGATGTAGAGGCGCGCACGTGTCGTAGTAGAGGCGCACACGTGTCGTAGTAGAGGCGTGCACGTAGCATGTACACGTACGTACAATGGCTAGGGTGCAAGAAAGAAAATACTGCCACGTATGTGTACATACGGGCAGGGTCTCGAATGCCTACTCGCGCATACGTACGGCTAGGGCAAGTGTACATGGCTGGGTCGGAACGGAGAAACAACGTCGTCGTTGTGTTCATGGGGAGGCAACGGAATGCGTCGTGTTCATGGGGAGGCAACGGAATGCGTCATGTTCATCGGGAGGCAACGGAACGCGTGGGAGCCAACCGGCTGGGTCGGAACGGAATGCGTGGTCGTGTTCATCAGGAGGGCTTGGACGGAACAGGCGATGGAAACGAGGCCTGGCGTACCGCAGGAGGAAACGGACCTCCTACGGTCGAAACGGGGGTCCTGTTGATCGGGAGGGGTGTGGCGTACCGCAAAACAGAGGAAACGGACCTCCTACGGTCGAAACGGGGGTCCTGTTGATCGGGAGGGGTGTGGCGTACCGCAAAACGGACCTCCGATGGTCGAAACAGGGGTCCTGTTCATCGGGAGGGGTGTGGCGTACTGCAAAATGGGACTCCACGGGATACTGTTCATCTCCACTGTCGACCTCCTCCAGCCTCCACGGGCTACCGTCGACCTCCTCCAGCCTCCACGGGCTCCTGTTCATCCAGCCTCCACCGCGCGCTACTCCACCGGCTACTATTCAACCACCCGTCCACCGTCTACTGTTCATCCAGCCCTCCACACCACGAGGTCCTGTTCAACCACCCCTCCATGGGCACCCCTCCACCGTCTATTGTTCATCCAGCCCTCCACCACACCACGGGGTCCTGTTCATCCAGAGGCAACGCCACCGCTCACTATTCATCCACCCCCCCCCCGCAACGCCCACTGTTCATCCAATCGATCGGCTTCAGTTAGCAGCAGTAGGGAAGGAATCGCTCGATCGGGTTCAGTTAACAGCCATCGATCGATCGCTCGGGTTCAGTAATGCGTAGCCTGCCGTGCAATCGCTCGGGTTCAGTTAGAGCCCAACGCCTCGCTCAGGTTCAGTTAGAGCCAACGCCTCGCACACACGCGCGTACGTGTACGAGAGAAACGCGCATCGCTCGGCCTCCGACCTCCCACCGTAACTGGGAACTCCCCGAAATTTTCCTCGCCCTCGCTTCTACCACGGTTTTTTCCGTCATGGACGGCCCAAAGAATGTCATGCAGCAGCGTCTCCGGCCCGCCCAGGACGAAAAGCCCATTTTCTGTCATGATTTTTTGTCATAGAAGTAGGATCCCACCACATCTATGATGATACCGGGTTTTGTCACAATTATCGTCATAGAAGTGTCATATGTATGATAGAAAAAAATTCGTTCGGCCCAAAATGTCACGGATGTGTCTTTTTTTTGTAGTGTAAGCTTATTAAAGGTGATCATATCCTTGGAATAAAAGATGTCATATTTGACAAGGATAGACTTTGTAGTGCTTGTCAGGCAGGAAAACAGGTTGGAGGAAGTCATCGCGCGAAGAACATCATAACCACGAGAAGACCACTCGAGCTACTTCACATGAATCTCTTTGGTCCCAATGCCTACAAGAGTCTCGGTGGTAACTCATTTAGTCTAGTCATAGTTGATGATTTTTCAAGATTTACGTGGGTGTTTTTTCTTGATGACAAATCACAGGTCCAAAAGATCTTCAAAAACTTCGCTAGGAAGGCCCGAAATCAATTTGACGTGAAAATCAAGAAGGTTCGGAGCGACAACGGAATGGAGTTCAAGAACGCAAATGTGGATACCTTTCTTGACGAAGAGGGGATTTCACATGAGTTCTCAGCTACGTACACACCTCAAGAAAATGGAGTTGTTGAGAGGAAGAACCGGACTCTTATTGAGATGGCAAGAACGATGCTTGATGAGTACAAGACTCCAAAACACTTTTGGGCGGAGGCGGTTGAGACAACTTGTCATGCAAAAAATCGCTTGTATCTTCACAAGCTACTCGGCAAGACGGCATACGAGCTCCTCACCGGTAACAAACCCCAAGTTGGATACTTTCGAGTATTCAGCTCAAAGTGCTACATTCTTGATAAGCATCGTCGTTCTAAATTTGCTCCTATGTGCACAAGTCACGTTGCCAGCAATACTCAATGGCTAGTCTCGATGGGTAAGTGACGCAAAAAGGTAAGGCTATCATGGTTATCAATGTAATGGAAAGAATGATGTATCACGATACCAAGATGAGTTTACCGCTTCTTGCTTACAGTATGGTGTCAAAATGGTGGAGCGGTTTGTTGTCGATGACGCGTCCGTGGCGAAGATGAGCGGCGGTGATGTTGATGTTGAACCGTACCTAAATAGCCGAAACGCAATAGGACATGGAACCACAACTCAAATTCTCAAAAGAAAACGTGACAAAATTGTCGGGGTTGGTAGTGGTAACCGATGGTTGTGGTATGTGGAAGTGGTGGTGGTATGCGGAAGTGTATGTGGGCACCGGAACAAAATTTGGCGAAATGTGGACGGAAAATGGGGTGGTGGATAGAAGTGATGCTGCCAGGGGCCGGATGTCTGGGCTTGGGGGGGGGGGATGTCCGGGGTGGCCGAATGTCCGCGCTGTCGGGCCAGATGTCCAGGCTCTGGATCCGTGGACGAACTTGATGAACTTCGCGTGGAGAGGTCAAATCCGGGGCAAAATTCGGGGGAATTTGTGGATGGAAATTGGGGAAAATGTGGGGAAAAGCTAGATCTACCTGCAACACATGAAATGCGCAGATCAAATCCAACAAAACTTCATCACACCAACAAATCACAAAAAAATTGGGGGGCTATTTTTGTGCGGAATTTTCGAATTAGGGACAAAATCAACAAAACAAGGCTAGAAAACACAATGGGGAGGCTCTGAAATCGTGATCAATGTGGCTCTAGATACCAAGATGATGTAGGGTGGAACCCTAGATGGCCGATCTTTCACGAAAGGAGCGGATCCCGCGAAGAACACGAGGGGAAATCACAAAGGGGAACACAAGAGAAACACTCAAACCAACAAGTATAATCACACATGTGCTAGATCCATGAACACAAAAGGAGATACAAGATCCAAAGTCAACAAGGGACGATACACGATAACTGGTTCTTCTCAATAGGAGGTCTTGATGGGGCCACCCAAGAGGGGGTCTTGAATCCAAGGGGATCTTCTCCGAAGAGGGGTCCCGGTCTCTCTCGTGGAGTAGATCTGTAATCGATGAGCAAAGCTCTATCTCTAATGAGCTACTACTTTGCTAATCCTAAAACGTAGCTAGGAGAAGATTATATATAGTCTAGGTGTGCGAAGGGGTACACGGGCCTAGGGCCCTTACACTATGAGTAGGCTGGGGAGGTTGGACGTCCGGGCGTCGGGCCAGATGTCCGGGCTAGGGTGGCCGGATGTCTAGGCTGGAGGCGCTAATCTTGTTGCTCTCTGCATAGGTGGGGTCCAGATTTCCAGGCGAAGGGCCGGATATCCGGGTGCGCGGGACATGCCGGATGTCCGGGCTGATCACCGGATGTCCGGGCCCTGTAGACTTGGCCGCTGGCTCCTTGCTGCTGTTGACACTTCCAGGGGCTGGATGTTCGGGGTCCTGGCCGGATGTCCGGGTCCTGGGGGTTGTCCTTGGCTCCTTCCATTGGATCTCTTCATCTATGGACTCGGGGACTTGTTCATCTTCACGTGCATATTCGGGAGGGTCCTCTTAGTACCTGATTATGCACAACATTACGGACTTAGGTACTCCCTCCGTCTGGAAATACTTGTCATCAAAATGGATAAAAAGGGGTGTATCTAGAACTAAAATACATCTAGATACATCCCCTTTTATTCATCTTGATGACAAGTACTTCCGGATGGAGGGAGTAGTAGCCATGTCTCGAGAGGATCATATGTGATATCACTAAGGAAAGAAGTCACCTCAGTCTCGAGAGCTCTAGCTCTAGCTCATGTCATAGGTCCTCTTGGCACTTCGTGAGACGATGGTAGGTCCATGGGGATGATCGTAGGATGCTCCGCATCATCTCCCCTCCCTTGGGAAAGATCCGACCTCGGATCGAAATCTTCATCACCATGGTAGGGAGAGAGATCTTTGACATTGAAGACGTCACTCACGAAGTACTTGTCGCATGGAATGTCGATCTTGTAGGCGTTGTTGTTGTAGCGTTCAAGCACCTTGAAGGGTCCATCCGCTCGTGGTTGAAGTTTGGACTTGCGTTCGTGGGGGAAGAGGTCCTTGCGAAGGTGTAGCCACACAAGATCTCCAATGTTGAACACCATGAGGTGCTTGTTGATGTTGAGCTTGGTCGCAAGTTGTTGTACTTGGCACTCGATGGTGTGCCTTGTATCTTCATGCATCTTCTTGAGATAGTTGACTCGGGCACTCGCGTCCATATTCGTGCGCTCTTGTAGTGGTAGAGGAAGAATGCCCAATGGCGATAATGGGTTGAAACCGTAGACGACCTCGAAGAGGGACTTGCCAGTAGTCGAGTGTCTTGCTCGGTTGTAGGCGTACTCTGCGATAGGTAGATACTCCTCCTACTCCTTGATGTTCTTCTTGATTAGCACGCGAAGTAGAGTGGAGAGTGTGCGGTTGGTCACCTCCATTTGGCCGTCGATTTGAGGATGGTAAGCCATGGAGAAGAGTAGCTTGATTCCGAGCTTGGCGCATAAGGTTTTCCAAAAGTAGCTTAGGAACTTGACGTCGCGGTCTGAGACAATCATCTTTGGCACTCCATGTAGACGCAATATTTCCCTACAAAATATATTGGCAACATGTCAAGCATTGTCTATCTTGTTGCATGGTATGAAATGTGCCATCTTAGAGAATAGGTCCACAACAACAAAGACGGAATCCTTTCCATTGCTAGTTCTAGGCAAACCAAGTACAAAATCCATGGTAATATCTTCCCATGGTTGATATGGATTTGGGAGAGGCATGTAAAGGCCATGTGATTGAGCTTTAGACTTAGCTTTGCGACATGTAGAGCATCGGTTGGTGAAGCGGTTGACGTCGCGGAACATCTTGGGCCAATAATAGTTCTTGGAGAGCGTAGCGAATGTCTTGTCGCGTCCAAAATGTCCCATTAGTCCTCCTCCATGAGATTCTTGCAAAAGCAACAAACGAAGAGAAGACTCAAGGATGCATAGTTTGTTAGCTCTCATAAGATAACTGAGGGAGTCCTGGATTAGGGGATGTTCGGGTAGCCGGACTATACCTTCAGACGGACTCCAGGACTATGAAGATACAAGATTGAAGACTTCGTCCCGTGTCCGGATGGGACTTTCCTTGGCGTGGAAGGCAAGCTTGGCGATGCGTATATTCAAGATCCCCTACCATTGTAACCGACTTTGTGTAACCCTAACCCTCTCCGATGTCTATATAAACCGGAGGGTTTTAGTTCGTAGGACAACTTCATCATACAACAATCATACCATAGGCTAGCTTCTAGGGTTTAGCCTCCTTGATATCGTGGTAGATCTACTCTTGTACTACCCATATCATCAATATTAATCAAGCAGGATGTAGGGTTTTACCTCCATCAAGAGGGCCCGAACCTGGGTAAAACATCGTGTTCCTTGCCTCCTGTTACCATCCAGCCTAGACGCACAGTTCGGGACCCCCTACCCAAGATCCGCCGGTTTTGACACCGACATTGGTGCTTTCATTGAGGGTTCCTCTGTGTCGTCGCTTTTAGGCCCGATGGCTCCTTCGATCATCAACAACGATGCAGTCCAGGGTGAGACTTCTCTCCCCGGACAGATCTTCGTCTTCGGCGGCTTCGCACTGCGGGCCAATTCGCTTGGCCACCTTGAGCAGATCGAAAGCTACGCCCCTGGCCATCAGGTCAGGTTTGGAAGCCTAAACTACATGGCTGACGTCCGCGGGGACTTGATCTTCGACGAAGTCGAGCCACAGCCAGGCGCACCGCACTGTCTCGATGGGCATGATATAGCTCTGCCGCCGAACAGCGCCTTGGAGGCCGCACACGCATCGGTTCCGACCATTGATTTCAAGACTACTACGCCGATCGAGGATCAGTGGTTGGACGCTGCCTCAGGGGCTGCGATCTCAGAGGCGATCGAGCCGAACTCCAGCCCCGCACTCCGCATGGCCCGTGACTCCGAGGAGCCGGATTCCTTTTTGAACTCCGAGCCCCCCGCGCCCCTACCGATTGAATCCGATTGGGCGCCGATAATGGAGTTCACCGCCGCAGACATCTTTCAGCACTCGCCCTTCGGCGACATCCTGAATTCGCTAAAGTCTCTCTCTTTATCTGGAGAGCCCTGGCCGGACTACGGTCAGCAAGGATGTGATTCGGATGATGAAGAAACCCAAAACCCACCCACCACCCACTTCGTAGCCACTGTCGACGACTTAACCAACATGCTCAACTTCGACTTCGAAGACATCGACGGTATGGACGACGATGTAGGAGACAACCAAGAACCAACGCCTATAGGGCATTGGACAGCCACCTCATCTCACGATGTGTACATGGTGGATACCCCTAAAGGAAGCAACAACGAGGAAAACGGGGATGGAAAGAGTGATCGATCTCTCGAAAAACAATCAAAGCGTCGGCGTAAACGCCGACCCAAGCCCCGCCTCGATAAAGACCCAGCCATAGAGCAGGATGAGCCGGTAGACGACGAGCATGCCTTAGAGCAACCGTCCCAACAGGACAACCCGGATAGAGAAACCGAACATCCCTCTCCCGGCGAAAATGGCATTCCGGACGACCCTACGCCGGACAAGCCCATGAAGCAGAAGAACCTCCACAAACGGCTCGTTGCAACCGCACGCAGCCTGAAAAAGTAGAACCGGAAGCTAAAAACTGCGGAAGATGCACTCAGGATTAGATGGAGTAAAGTAATCAATACCACAGACAAATACGGCGACAGTCGCCGCACTAAAAGCTATCCGAAGAGAAAGCTACTGCCTGAATTCGACGAGGAGGCCTTAGAGCCCTCGCATTCCAAAAGTGAGAAAGCCACACGGTCGGATAGACGACCCCATGGCCAGCATAAAGCGGCAAGCAGCGCCGCACTTAAGCTGGCATGCGACCCACTTAAGGATTCGCATCATGGCCCAGCCAGGTCCATTTACGGGCCAAGAAAGCAAGCTCTCGTAAGCAATGCAGTAAAGCCATTATCAGAATCGGGCACACCCAAATACAGGGGTGCCGCACACCCCCTATGTTTCACCAATGAGGTCCTGGATTATGAATCTCCAGCGGGATTCAAACCCATAAACATAGAGGCATATGATGGAACAACAGACCCTGGAGTCTGGATCGAGGATTATATCCTCCACATACATATGGCTAGAGGAGATGACCTCCACGCCATAAAATACTTACCCCTCAAGCTTAAAGGGCTAGCCCAGCATTGGCTCAAAAGCCTTCTTGAAAACACAATCGGAAGTTGGGAAGAGCTCGAGGACGCTTTCTAAGCAAATTTTCAAGGGACCTATGTCCGCCCTCCGGATGCAGACGATCTTAGTCAAATAACTCAACAACCCGGAGAGTCAGCTCGGCAATTCTGGAATAGATTTCTTACTAAAAAGAATCAGATAGTCGATTGTCCGGACGCTGAAGCCTTAGCGGCTTTCAGGCATAATGTTTGAGATGAATGGCTCGCCAGACACCTCGGCCAAGAAAAGCCAAGAACAATGGCCGCACTAACAAGCCTCATTACCCGCTTTTGCGTAGGAGAGGACAGCTGGTTGGCAAGATGCAGCACCAGTGACCCAAGTACATCTGAAACTAGGGATGGAAACGGAAAACCGCGACGCAATAAGGACCGTCGCCGGACTAAGGAAAAAAGTCCGAAGAGCACGGCAGTCAACGCCGGATTCAAAAGCTCACGACAGAATCAGAAAAAGACGCCCCTCCAAGATAACAGGGACGACCTATCCAACCTAAACAAAATCTTGGATAGGATATGTGAAATACACAGCACTCCCGGAAAGCCTGCTAACCATACCCACAGAGATTGTTGGGTTTTCAAACAATCCGGCAGACTCAACACCGAACACAAGGGGCTCGACACACCAAGTGAAGACGAGGACGAACCCCAAAAGTAGAGTACCAGGAAGCAAAAGAATTTCCCACAAGAAGTAAAAACGGTAAACTTACTCCACATAACAAAACGTGCGGTGCCCATAAAGGTACGTGCCCCATGGCCTATGCCAAAGGAATCCCGCCAGTGGTTGTCAAAACCAATCATCTTCGATCATCTGGATTATTCTAGAAGTGTCAGGAACCCAGGCTGGATTGCCCTGGTACTCGATCCAATAATTGGCGGACTCCAGTTTTCAAATGTCCTTATGGACGGTGGCAGCGGACTCAACCTGATATATCAGGACTCAATCCGCCACATGGGGATCGACCCAAAAAGAATTCGCCACAGCAAAACCTCCTTTCAAGGAGTAACGCCAGGTCCGGACACCCATTGCATGGGTTTTCTCCGGCTTGAGGTTATTTTCGGCTCTGCCGATAACTTCCGTCGCGAAAAGCTGACTTTCCACATCGTCCCATTCTCAAGTCGCTATCAAGCACTACTGGGACGCGAAGCTTTCGCCCGCTTTAACGCAATACCGCATTATGCATCTCTTACGCTTAAGATGCCCGGTCCACGCGGCATCATCTCCTTAAAGGGGAAGCAGTGAGAACACCTCCCCCAAGCGGAGGATTGTGCGGCCGCTTTAACAGCCCCACAATACAATGGCTTCACCAGCCAGAACATTGGAACAGGTCATTAAGACCACGGACATGGATAGACGAGTCCGACACAAAAGTATCGTTGATAAAGGCTTAGTGGCCATATACCCCTGCACTAGGGGCTTCACACGTATAAAATAAGAGACAATAAAGCTCAATTTTTCATATTTTACTTTGCACTTTGTTTATTTCATATAACTTTTATTCGGCACGCCCCTTTCTCAACTTAGTTGCTCTCTTTTTACAGATGAACGTCGTGCTGTGCCCGTCCAGGATACGGCACAACGGAGACACAGGCACAGACGTGCAGTAGGGACCCGTTCCAAGGATTCTTTTCAGATTAAGACCCTGCGTAAACCTTTTTTACTGTCTCTTGTTGATACACATCCCCTGGTTCTATGACCAAGGAGGAGGCTGGCGTCTTGGCACGTGGCCACGTCAGAATTCTTGCGCGTACCTGGACACTAGGGGCTTATACCTCAGAGCGTTACCTCACCCGCTCTCATAAAGACCGAATACCTTAGGGAGTGTTCGGCGTCGGGAGTTTGGCCTTATATGCATCAGCTCCGAGTCATTATTTTGGTCAAATGTTGGGTTGCCTGGCTCTTGTGTTCGGCCGCCTTACGTTCCGCTCTATCGGCTAAGGCGGGACCAGGAGAACTACTGCGATTGTGCCCTGGTTCAGCCAGGCGAGCACCTCAGTAGAGAAAGCCGAAAATCGACTGTCATGATATGGCGTGAGACTGGTCAACCACTCGATGACTCTCCAAAATCTGTAGGATTCCTCCGGATTAACGAAGGGCCGTTTCCCGGCCAGGCACATACGCACCCCGAATTCGGGCGAGCGCAGTCGCCACCAGGGGCTACCTAAATAGTCCCATTGTCAAGCTCCTATGGCTAAGTGAAAGTGTTAAAGCATTATAGTCCGGTTGCCTAGCTCGCTGCGCTATCACCTCCTTTGTAGGACCAAGACGTTGGATTAAGTGTGAAAATGCGCCTTCTGCGAGCACCCCCGCACTATGTGCGTGGGGGCTGAAGCCAACGACTGCAATCTTTCAGATTTTGTATATATATCTTAAAATGACCGCACAGGAGGTGTTCCAAATACTTGAAGGCACAAGTATAAAAGGCTACTACAATTCATCAAAATATTGCTTTATAATTACATATGCTATCAGAACATGGCATCCTTCGAGCACTGCGTCTCTATTAGACGAGCGCCATCAAGGACTTCCTGAAAATAGTGCTCGGAGGGTACTCGGCTTTTGTCCGAATCTCGGGATGCAACAACGGTGGTCTCCATCTCTGCCCAGTATGTATTGACACGGGCAAGAGCCATCCATGCGCCCTCTATGCATGCTGACCTCTTCATCGCATTGATACGTGGCACCGCGTCAAGGAATTGCTGCACCAAGCTGAAATAACTCTTCGGCTCTGATCTCCCCGGCCACAGATGACCCATGACGTACTTCATGGCGAGTCCGGACAATCTATTCAGTTCGGCCCATTGAGCCAGACGATCGTCCACTGCCAGTGGATGCTCTGGATTCTGGAACAGCGACCAGAAAAGCCTTTCCACTTCGCGATCTTCTTGATCTCGAAAGTATTCGGTCGCATCAGCAGCACTCGCTACCAAATCCAGATAGGTGTCCTCCGCACTCCACATCCGGTCCAACAGAGAAATCTTCGGATCGCAAAACTTCCTCCACAGCATAAAGGGCTTTCCAGCCGCAATCTGTCCGGCCTGACGCAGCTCCTCCTTCGCAGCTCTCATCACAGAGCGAGCATCCTTGGCATCAGCAACGGCCTTCTCTAAGTCCGTCTGTCTCGCCCGGTCTTCTTTCTCAAGAAACTTGCAACGGTCAGCATCACTTTTTAACTTCACGGCCATCACGGCCATCTCCTTCTTGCTTCGGCAGTGAGCAGCCTGTTCGAATCTAAGCTCTTCAAGGGCCTTCTCGGCAGCCGCATCACTTTTCCTGGCTTGTTCCTTAGCTCGGGCAAGTTCCGCCCGAAGACTCTCCACGGCGGCCGCACCATCTGCGTCAAGCACACACATTGTAAGATACTGGCATAAATCTCCTCTTACCAGATGCCGCCCGAGGAATTGCATACCTTGAGCCTCATCAAGCCGCTCGTTGACGAGCGCGATGTCGGCATCTGCCACATCAAGTTGCTGCTTTAGTTCGGCAAAATCATCAGTTTGGCTCGATTCCGGACACTTCGCCACCTGTATACAAAGGCAACATTTTAGACCTAGGATTATGATCCTCTGCGCACCGTCAATTTTGACAACGCACAGAGTCTCAAGGGCTACTATCTACACAGGGCGCATCTTGTTTATGCGCAACTGACAAAGAAGTACATTATCAAACGTACCTCAAAACCCGTCAGCAAATTTCTGACGGCCTCATGCAATCCGCTTTCCACGGACGAAATCCTTCCAATCACCGTACCCATCAATGCACGGTGCTCCTCTGAGATAGAAGCTCGCCCTAGCAGAATCATCAGCTCCTCCGACCGCGCATCGGACGGTGCCGGACTCGTCCTATGACCTCCATCGAAGGCCGGACGCGAAGAACCTTGGGGGACATATGGCTACCTTCCACCCCAGCCGGATTCGGAGAAACCCTCCGCGACGACACCTCAGGGTCGCCCGCCTCGCCAGGCGGTACGGCAGGGGGAGGCGTTCCACTCTCCATCATCTCCGGAAGAAGATCCCCTGAAGACGAGCTCTGCTGAGAAGGGCTGAGGTCCGAGCTACAAAGTAAAATTTCGATTAATCTTCTCAGATAAAAAGCAAGGATTTCTCTCATCCCTCTAAAGGAAAATCTTTCTCTACTTACGGCTCGCTGGAGGGCTGATCCCTTTGAGGGCGTTGTCGGTGTCAAAACCGGCGGATCTCGGATAGTGGGTCCCGAACTGTGCGTCTAGGCCAGATGGTAACAGGAGGCAGGGAACACGATGTTTTACCCAGGTTCGGGCCCTCTTGATGGAGGTAAAACCCTACGTCCTGCTTGATTAATATTGATGATATGGGTAGTACAAGACTAGATCTACCACGAGATCAAGGAGGCTAAACCCTAGAAGCTAGCCTATGGTATGATTGTTGTATATGGAGTTGATTGCCTATGGACTACAACCCTCTGGTTTATATAGACACCGGATAGGGTTAGGGTTGCATGGAGCCGGTTACAATAGTAGGAGATCTTGAATATCCGCATCACCAAGCTTGCCTTCCACGCCAAGGAAAGTCCCATCCGGACACGGGACGAAGTCTTCAATCTTGTATCTTCGTAGTCCTGGAGTCCGACTGAAGGTATAGTCCGGCTACCCGAACACCCCCTAATCCGGGACTCCCTAAGTAGCCCCTGAACCAGGCTTCAATGACGACGAGTCCGGCGCGCAAATTGTCTTCGGCATTGCAAGGCGGGTTCCTCCTCCAAGTCCTTCATAGAAGATTGTAAACACCAAGAGTAGTGTCCGGCTCTGCAAAATAAGCTTCCACATATTGCCATAGAGAGAATAATATTAACACAAATCAAATCTGCTGACGTATTCCGCAGTGCGTCATCACACTACAGCCAAGTCCTTCACTTGAATCGTTTTCACTTTTCCACCTTAGCGTGTTTTGTGAGGCGGTTTCCTTGGCACGTCTTGTCAAAGCAGAGATCATGTACCCCCCCCTTTTACGGGATTCTCATCAATACGGACGTGGGTAACCCAATCGCGCCACTTATCATGGCGCTTGGGAGGCAAGCGAGTTTTACTAGGCAGGTGGGGACGCACAACCGCATCCGCCCATATAAGGGGACAAGGATCCACCTTTTTACCTACGCCTTCTTCCTCCTTTGCCTATCCATCTCTTGCGCACCCGAGCTCCAGCGCCCAAGCCCGCACTTCCCACCTCAACCTTCTCCAGCAATGTCCGGAGCAGGAGGCAAGTGGATGGTCTCCTCCGTCTCGGAGGGTAAAATCAAGAAGCTAAGGAAGGCCGGATACCTGTCCAAGGACATCGCGCACCGGCTTCCTGAAGAGGGGCAGCTTCCCCCCACCCCAAGGCCCCATGAGAGGGTAGTATTTCTCCCCCACTTCCTCCGCGGACTGGGTTTTCCACTCCACCCATTTGTCCGGGGGCTCATGTTCTACTACGGCCTGGATTTCCACGATCTGGCTCCGAACTTCATCCTCAACATCTCGGCGTTTATCGTCGTGTGCGAGGCTTTTCTCCGCGTCAGCCCCCATTTCGGCCTCTGGCTCAATACCTTCAACGTCAAGCCCAAGGTGGTGCGCGGCAGCCAGGCGGAGTGCGGAGGCGCCATGGCTGGCAAGATGGCCAACGTCCTATGGTTCGAGGGCTCTTTCGTGGAGACCCTAAAGGGATGGCAATCCGGGTGGTTTTATATCACCGAGCTGCGCGATCTGGAATGGACCGCAGCCCCTGAGTTCCGATCCGGACCCCCCACGCGGCTTATGTCCTGGAAAGAGACGGGCCTGTCGTGGGGTGACGAAAAAGAGGTGACCGGATTGCAAACATGCATCCAGTCCCTGGTGAACAAGCCAGTCCGGCTCGTTAATATAATCCAGGTTATGCTCGTCCGCCGGATCCTCCCGTGCCAACAACGGGATTTTAATCTGTGGGAGTTCGACCCGGCGCAGCATCAAACCCTCAGCAGGCTCTTCGACACGACGTACGAAGACGCCTGGAAGATGCTATTCAAGGGCGCCGAGGCTCCCGCATCTGCTTCCGAGGACCGCGGATACAGCTCGCAGCGTCACACTAGCGAGGTAAGCCATCTACACCTTTTACAGGATGTTAAGCTTTTTTCATAGTTTTACTCTATGCGGGATCAAAACTCCCTTACCTTTGACAGGCTTGGCGGGCGATATCCGGACCGATTAACTGTCCGGCTCCGCTGCCCGAAGACCCAGCCCCAGCTCTACTAGTGAAGCTGCTGGTTCCGACGCCTTATGTGGTGCCGGAGAAGAAGGCCAAGAAGAAGAGGACCACGGGGACTCGAAAGAGTGCCCACAACGTGGTGGTGTCGGACTCGTCATCTGACGAGTCCGAGACACCCTCCTCCCGCGAAAACGAGGAGGAGGAAGAAGAAAACTCTCCCCCCTCCCAGCGGAGGGAGGAGAGAAGAGGAAGGCCGCCCCAACGGGGGAGGCCGAGGGGTCTAGGAAAAGGAAGACCCCTCCGCCGGACCATGCCCCCAACGCCGAAGAGGGCAAAGAGGAGTGGCCAAACAGGGCCAAGCGTCCGGCGAAATCGTAAGTTCGGATATCAGAGTAACTCATGATGTTCCTTTGTTGCACAGCTTTCCCTAATGTCGAATGTAATTATGCAGTCCGCCCCGGGCCGAATTCGACGAATCGTTGGGCGGCTCCCTGGACTCATCGGACGTGAACTCAGTTCCGCCCGCTGTCTCCCCCCGCACTGCAGACGACGCCGAAGTGGTGTCGCGACAAGCTCCAGGGCAGGAGGAGGTGGTCCCGGAGGAGCCGCAAGGCAACCTCCCGGACTCCAGGAGTGAAGGGGATAAGGCTCCCCAGGGCTCTAAGTCCGGCTTTGTGCCGGACGCCGCGCTGGAATCAGTTCCGGACCGGGGTAGGCGAACTCCTTCCAAGAGGAGCAAGCCTTCTGAGCCGGCGGCCTCCGTCCAACCGGAGGTACCGGACAATCTGCTGGCGGTGCTTGACGATGCCTCCATCGACGAGGGGCACCGTACTATTTTGAGTACGGTGATCCAGAAGGTTCAGTCCGCCAAGAGCGGACTGACTGAAGCTTGCGCTAGCCTTCTAACAGGCTTCGAGGTAAGTAAAAATATGTAAAAATATTACCGCATAGACAGTAGCCCCTGATGCTCTGTTTGGCGTTCGGAAAGAAAAGCCGAATAGAGGATCTATTAAATATCGCAGGAGTCTAACAAAAAAGAGTCAATATGCGTATGCAGGCTTCGCTGCTATCCACCGCCGCACTGACTGCGGAGGTGGGTGTCCTGAAGCAGGACCTCAAGCGGACCGAGCAAGAGCTCGGCCTTGCCAAGCGGCGGCAAGAGGTGGAAGAAGGTAAGAAATACCTTACAGAAAAAGTGCCTATAGAAAGGCTTGATTGCAAAAAGAGTAACAGGATTGTACTGCTTATTGTAGGGGCCACGACTGAGGTGGCGACCCTTAAGCAAGCGCTGTCTGCGGCCGAAAAGAAAACGGCCGCGGAGCGCACCGAGTGAGACAGACTTGGGGCTCAGGTCAGCGAGGTGCAGCAAGAGCTTCAGGCTCTCATGAAAAACATGAGAGTTTGGAGCTGGAGTCGAAGGCGCAAGCATCCGAGCTTGCAACGGCCCTAGAGGCTGCCAAGTCTGCCAAGGCCGAAGCCCAAAAGGCCCTCCAAGAGTTGGAGGAGATGAGGAAGATAGCAGCGGGTAAGGCATTCTTTATGCAAAGCAGAAATATAAAAGTGAACTACCTGTTACTTACCCGAATCCGGAGCTCTCCAGGGGCATTCGCAGATCTTCCCCGCAGCGTATCTGACGCTGCCGCATTCTACCGAGCTGAAGAGGGTAGCTCGACGGAGAAGGTGTTCTGGTCTCAGTATTCTGAGGCCGGACACCCTGTGCCTTTGAGCGACCAGCTGAAACAGCTGGTCGAGCTCCACAAGGCGGCCGAGCAGGCCATGAAGGGCTTCATAGTTCGGCTGTGGCCCGGAGAGGCCCTGCCTGGGAGCTATTTCGGGCTGGTGCGGCGGCTGGTGGAGGCCTGTCCGAGGCTGGAGGTCATCAAGCGCTCCGTCTGCATCGAAGGTGCCCGTCAGGCCCTTGCCCGTGCAAAGGTGCACTGGGGTAAGCTGGACGGTGAGAAGCTTGTGAAGGACGGGCCGCCGCCGGGGAAGGAGCATCGCAAGCCCGAGAACTACTACAAGGATGTTCTTGTAGGTGCCCGCCTTGTGGTGGATGAATGTACCAAGGATGTGATATTTGAATGAACTCGCTCGTGTTTATCATGTGCGCTGAAAACTAGTTCATATGTGCTAAGCAATGCTTATTGAATTTAAAATATTACTTTCTGTGCGGCCGTTTATCAAAAATTGAGAGATGGCCAGTCGTCGGCTTCTGCCCCTGTGCCACTAGTGCTGGGGTGTTCGGGATAAACCTGAGCGCTCTTTTTCCCATAGTTGGGTCCTTCGAGGGAGGCGCTCAGCACAACGAACCAGGCAATCGGACTATAATGCTTGAACACTCTCACTTAGCCATAGAACTCTATAATTTTAAATTTCGACGAAGCCCCTAGTTCGGAAGACCGAGTTTGGGGCGCTATCCACGCCTTGGCCGGACGAAGCCAACTCCTCACTCGAAGCGGCATAAGCCTTTAGGGACTCGAAAAACCTCTCGAACAGCGACCGGTCTCTCGCCACATCATGACAGTCAGTTTTAGCTTTCTCCACTGAGGTGCTTAACCCAGCTAAACCGGGGCACAATCGCAGTGGTTCTCCTAGTGCTACCTTAGCCGATAGAGCGGAACGTAAGGCACCAAAACATAGGAGCCGAGCAAACCCAACTATTGACCCAAATCATGATTCGGAGCCGATGCATATAGTGCTATAAGTTCGGGGTGTCGCACTTGTGAAAGTGTACGGACTTCTCACACCATTATGAGGGGTACTGAAGCCCCTGGCGTGTTTGCCGTACCATGGTGTATGGGTGCAATCATGTCATTTAATAAACATAAATGTGAAAAGAAGATAATGCAAAAAATAGACAAGAAGCTAAGCATTGTTTATAGAGAGGCTATTTATCAAAGCCGAACGATACAAATAGTGCGGTAAGCAAAAGATATTGGACTATTTAGTATGTCCTGACCAGGGGCAGGCCGCGGAATTGTATTTAAAACAGGTATACCGATCGTAACAGAGACCACCTGGGAGTTCCATAATGCGGCATGGCTTGTCTGCCTCCCTGGAGCTTGCATCGTTTGTGCGGCAGTCGAATTGCCGAACAGGTCGTCCGAAATATGGAGTCCTGAAAGTAAGTGAAAGTGCAACTATCCCTAGGTGGTTTTGGTAATTCATAACAACATATAGCTCATTGAGCTAATGCTATTCCAAGATGATTATTTGAGGAAAGCTCAATGATTGGCATGGCATGGATGTGAAAGTGGAACCCTCAAAATGCTAAGGACAAAGGATTGGCTCAAGCTCAAAAGCTCAAGACTCTTCATTTTATATTTTAGTGATCCAAGATCACATTGAGTCTTTAGGAAAAGCCAATACTATCAAGGAGGTATGAGGTGTTGCTTAATGAGCCTCTTGCTTCATGTGCTTAGTGATATGCTCCAAAACCCTCAACTACTTTCCCATATCCACATATGACCTAAACCCTAAGCCAAACTCGGTCCTACCGATTCTTCCTATCCGGCGCCACCGAGTTTCACTTGTCATAAGCCACTGCCAAACCCTAGCAATTCAGTCCTACCGATAAGGATCTCGGTCTCACCGAGATGGGGTTGCAAACTCTCTGTTTCCCTTTCGTAACTTTTCGGTCTCACCGAAAGAGCGAATCGGTCCCACCGAGATTGCAATGTAAACTCAGTGTTTCCCCTTTGTAACTTTTTGGTCTCACCGAGTTCCACTCGGTCTCACCGAAAGAGCAAATCGGTCCCACCGAGTTTGCCTGACCAACTCTCTGGTTAGCTAATTACCAAATTCGGTCTCACCGAGTTTGTGTAATCGGTCTCACCGAGATTACGTTATGCCCAAACCCTAACCATATCGGTCCTACCGAGTTGCATGTCAGTCCCACCGAAAATCACTAACGGTCACTAGGTTTACATTTTCGGTCCGACCGAGCTTATTGATTCGGTCCCACCGAGATTGGAAAACTGTGTAACGGTTGGGATTTGTGTGGAGGCTATATATACCCCTCCACCTCCTTCTCATTCGAAGAGAGAGCCATCAGAACACACACATCATTCCAACTCATATGTTCTGAGAGAGAACCACCTACTCATGTGTTGAGACCAAGATATTCCATTCCTACCATATGAATCTTGATCTCTAGCCTTCCCAAGTTGCTTTCCACTCAAATCTTCTTTCCACTAAATCCAAATCCTATGAGAGAGAGTTGAGTGTTGGGGAGACTATCATTTGAAGCACAAGAGCAAGGAGTTCATTACCTACACACCATTTGTTACTTCTTGGAGATTGGTGTCTCCTAGATTGGCTAGGTGTCACTTGGGAGCCTCCGACAAGATTATGGAGTTGAACCAAGGAGTTTGTAAGGGCAAGGAGATCGCCTACTTCGTGAAGATCTACCGCTAGTGAGGCAAGTCCTGTGTGGGCGATGGCCATGGTGGGATAGACAAGGTTGCTTCTTCGTGGACCCTTCGTGGGTGGAGCCCTGTGTGGACTCGCGCAACCGTTACCCTTGGGTGGAGCCCTGTGTGGACTCGCGCAACCGTTACCCTTCGTGGGTTGAAGTCTCCATCAACGTGGATGTAGGATAGCACCACTATCCGAACCACGGGAAAAACATCCGTGTCTCCAATTGTGTTTGAATTCTCCAAACCCTTCCCTTTACATTCTTGCAAGTTGCATGCTTTACTTTCCGCTGCCTATATACTCTTTGCATGCTTGCTTGAATTATGTGATGATTGCTTGACTTGTCCTAAATTAGCTAAAAACTGCCAAGAACTAAAATTGGGAAAAGGTTAAGTTTTTATTTGGTCAAGTAGTCTAATCACCCCCCTCTAGACATACTTTCGATCCTACAAGTGGTATCAGAGCTTTGGTCTCCATTTTCTTGATCTCCATAGCTTTTGGTGGTCATAGCCTTGGTTTCACAACCTAGGAGAGTATGGCGTCTAGCGAGGGAAATTATCACCGTAGAGGTCCTTACTTTGATGGTACTAATTTTGCTAGTTGGAAGCATAAAATGAAAATGCCCCGCCGTTTGGGCTATTGTGTGTGTTGGCTTGCAAGGTGACTTCTTTGATGGGAGAGAACCAAACCGTGAAGCTACCGCGGATGAGTTGAAGATGTTGCAATACAATGCTCAAGCTTGTGATATTCTCTTCAACGGATTATGCCCCGAAGAATTCAACAAAATCTGCCGTCTTGAGAATGCGAAGGAAATTTGGGACACTTTGATTGATATGCACGAAGGTACCGACTCCGTTAAGGAATCCAAGTTGGATGTGCTTCAAAGCCAACTTGACAAGTTCAAGATGAAGGATGGTGAAGGTGTCGCTGAAATGTACTCTAGGCTTGCTCTCATCACAAATGAGATTGCCGGCTTAGGAAGTGAAGAGATGACCGATAGATTCATCATCAAGAAGATTCTAAGAGCCTTGGATGGAAAATATGATACCGTGTGCACATTGATCCAAATGATGCCCAATTACAAAGATCTCAAGCCAACGGAGGTGATTGGAAGAATTGTTGCTCATGAGATGTCACTTAAGGATAAAGAGGAACTTCACAACAAATCAAGTGGTGCCTATAAATCCTCATGTGAACACCCTACATCATTGAGTGAGAAACAAGACTTCAATGAAGAATTGAGCTTAATGGTGAAGAACTTCAACAAGTTCTACAAGAGTAGAAGCAAAGATAGAAGCTTCAAGTCAAGGTCCTACAATGACAAAAGATCTTCTAGTCGAGAGCGAAACTGCTACAATTGTGGAAGACCCGGACACTATTCCAATGAGTGTACGGCTCCCTACAAGAGAAGAGAAGATTCTCCAAGAAGAAGAAGCAAAGAATCACCACCAAGAGAGAGAAGGAGTAGAGATGATCGTTATGAACGAACTCACGGAGAAGCAAGGATTCGGAAAGGAAGGAAAAATCATCAAGGAGCTACACAAGACGAAGACATGAAGCTCATGTTGGTGAATGGGTATCCGGCTCCGACTCCGACAGCCACTCCGAGAGAAGTTATTACTCCGACTCCGAAGATACTCAAGATGAAGGTGTTGCCGGTCTAGCACTTGTGTCAACCAACTCCTATGACATATTTGACTCACCAAATGAAGGAATTGGAAGATGCTTCATGGCCAAAGGTCCTAAGGTATCACACCCCGAGTATGTCGATTTCAATAGTGATGAAGATGACTTGTTAGGTGATGATTTGCTTGTTGACAACTCTAGTGATGAATACTATGATGAAACGTCAATTAAACATGCTAATCAAGATAAAACGAATGACAATGATAAGGAGAAGATTGAGTCTCTAACTAAAGAACTAAACACTCTTAAGTTAGCTCATGAAACTATCTTAGGAGATCATCGAGAACTTTTAAGGACTCATGAGAAATTACTCTTTGAAAAGCTCAACCTTGAGCAAGAGCATGAGTTCTTAAAAGCAATCAATGATGATCTTCGCAAGAAAAGTTCTTCTTACATTGCCAAGTGTTTACTCTTATCCACTTACATGCCTCAAGTCAAGTTTAGTAACAAGAACAAGAAAGATTCTTCCTCTAGTAGTAACAATAATCATGCTAAATCCAATATTGTTGCTTCTAGTAGTTCTCTTGATTCCACTAATGATTCTCTTAGCCAAGTTACCCTTGAGCAAGAAAATAGCTTATTGAAGGGAATCATAGAGAAAGGAGTGTACAAAAGCCTTGCCGGGAGTAAGCAATTCGAGGAAATTGTGCGCAAGCAAGGAATGCACCGGAAGAATCAAGGTGTTGGTTTTGAACGGAAGTTCAATGCCAATGGAGTTGAGTGGGAAGAAGATCAATACCCCAAGACAAAGTTTGTTCCTTAACAAGAGAAGTATGATACTTCTTTCAAGGGGACACAAGCTCAAGATGATCTTCCACCACAAGACTACAAGCAAAAAGGCAAGGACAAGCTTCAAGAGGAAATTGATGCATTTGAAGAAGCTCCTAAGACCTTAGTCAAGTGGATTCCCAAGACTACTTCAAGTTCCACTTCATCAAGTACGACTACAACTCCAAGGATTCCCATCAAGATGATGTGGATCCAAAAGAAGAAGAACTAGAGAGTTCTTGAGGGTGACTCCGCCAACATACTTCACTCTTATCATTTTGGCAAGAACAAGTGCAATCAACTTCCACATCTTGCACTAGTTCAAGGAGTCACAAACCCTCTTTTTGGTAAGACAAGGGACAAGGTAACCTAAAAGTTTTCATGGACATCATCTTGTGTGTGCATCACTCTATGTCTATGGATATCCTTGTTTGTTCCTTGTGGGACTAACCCATGTAGGTATTGAAAGTGCAATTCACTCAAATGGATAGCTCCAAGAGATCTACATCAACATTGAGCATCCACATCTTCAATATCTACATGAAGTCATCATCGACAAAACCCAAGGTTAGTTCATCCCTCTTAGGGGGGATATCACATCTAGGGGGAGATTTACTCTAAGACTTGAGCTAAAGCAACTCTAAAGATGTGAACACAACAATGCTTTATGTAAAAGTGGTAACCCCACTTGAGCTTAAACAATGAGTATGACCTATGATCAAGTGTTCTCACTTGACTCCTAAGTCAATATACTCATATATAGATGACCTAGTCATCGCAAATTGCTTGATAGATGCTAGAATTGGTTGTGCATGCCCTGCCACATATTTCATTTGCCATCTTATTGTGTGATCATGATGGTTGCATATTTTACTCATTCGAGGACATCCACTTGTTGTTTTGATTGTTTGGTTTTATCTTCTTTTGCCTAGTGGATGGACAAGAATGCCTAAGAACCTCCTCTAGCTATCTATGCTTTTCTCGTCTCAAACTCTATTCATGCTGCATCACAAAATTTGATCAAGTCAGATTCGAACCACTCTGTGTGAGGAGCGCTCGGAGTCCCCGATTCGTCATAGACTTAAACTTCCAAAACCTCTTTATTATTCTCAGTCTGACCGATACTCCACTTTCGGTCCTACCGAGATCATTAAGTTGATCTAGGTTTTCGATCTCGGTGCAACCGATTTGAACATTTCGGTCACACCGAGTTTCAGTAACTGCACGCATTTATGAATCTCGGTGCCACCGAGTTGTTCCACTCGGTCACACCGACAGGGTCGGGCTATATATAGTCACGGGAAATTTTTTGGAAATTTCTCTGAACCCCTTCGCCCGCGCGATAGCCTGCTCTGCCCTCGTGGTCTCCGGATCGTCTTCTCGCCGCCAGCCGCCTCCAGTAGCTGGTCTCCGTCGCCGTCAACAGGAATTCTGCTCCGCCGTTGCCGCCGTAGCAAGTCCCCGCCGAACTAGGGTATGGACTTGATCTTTGTGCTATTCCTCAATCTGATTCCTAGCACATTGTGATCATATTGATTCTTGCCACGATTGAGACACTCCTATCCAGTCAATACGATCATAGATTAGGTTTGATTCAAAAATTCTAGGTTTAGGTTTCCGCCGAAACCATCTCGGACCCACCGAGTTGAAAAACTCGGTCCCACCGATTTGGCTTATGCCATTGCACAAGTGAGACTCGGTCTGACCGAGAATTACTTATCGGTGTGACCGATTTTGGAACTCTGTGAAACCCTAGCAGTCTCGGTGCCACCGAACTGTGACTCGGTCCTACCGAGTTCACTAGTTTAGGTTCCAAAACTGCTTCGGTATCACCGAGTTTGAAAATCGGTAGATCCGAGATGATTTCAGTGGGAAACTAAAACTAAGTTTTTGGATCATTCTTTGTCAAAAATCTCTGCATTTTGTGATGCTCATCCTTTCTACCTCATCTATAAACTGTTCATAGGGTCAGCACTCAGTTTGCAGCATGTCTGATCAAAGTGATAGCCAAAACATGTCAGAGCAGCAGGTGCACATGAGTGAGGGCACTAGTCCCTCAAGTTCTTCAGATGAGGGCAGCAGGAGCACCCCTAGCAACTTGCCAAAGGCTGCCACGAGACAGAGGAAGAAGAGGACTTCTGATTCCGAAGATGAGGACTATGTGGCAGAGGAAGAGGCCACTTCCAAGAGAGTTGAGCCAGCTCAAGGCACAAAGCCAGGGCTGAAAATCAAAAGGCCAGCAGGCAGGCAGCCAATGTCAAAGGCCAGAATGTCAACTGAGAAGCCCATAGAGCCAGTTGCAGCTGAGAGCAAGAAAAGAAAGGAAATAGTGAAGAAGACTATGGCTAGAGTGCTTGGCAAAGCTTCCATCATGGAAGAGGAAGAAGAAGAAGAGGTAGCTGCACCAGCGCCCAAGGCACCCAAGCTAATGGGAGATGCCATAAAATCAGGGGGAGCTGCCTCCAAGGCCAAGCCAGCTCCAAAGCCAAAGCCAAAGAGGAACACAAGGAGCATTCCTGCAGCTGAGAAGAACAAGGCCCCAGTGCCTGAGACTGTTGCTGAAGAAGAGGAAGAGAATGTCCTAAGGAAGCTAAAGCCCAAGATCCCAGACCACAACGATGCTCATCCTGTGGCTGAGGATATGAAGCTCGGGAGAGATTCAGGGCTAAGGAAGTGGAGAGAAGCAGACCCGTATGCTTCAAGGAGAAGGACAGCAGTTGACTACAGGTTTCACACCAAGGAGCAGCAGGATTTTTATGAGACAGTGCTGCTAGATAAGAAGCCCATTGTCTGTGATATGCGATGGGTTGATTGGACATACATCAAGGACAATGAGGAGCACTATCCTGGAGTGCAAGACAGCTTCATAGCTTGTGGAGTAGCTAACTTTGTTGGGCAGAAGCTCACAAAGTGGAACGAGGAACTTATCATGCAGTTCTACTCCACATCTCACTTTTATCCAGATGGGAGGATCACATGGATGTCTGAGGGTACAAGGTACCAATCTACAGTGGCTGTGTGGGCACAGATCATAAATGCCCCAGAGGAGCAAGATGATGACTTGGATATCTATGCCAAGAAGAAAATGGACCACAACTCAATGTCAAATATGTACAAGGAAATCCCAAATGAAGCACTTGATACCTTCAAGTTTGGTTCAGTACATTACCTTCTGTCAGGGCTCCCGACTATCAATTGGATCTTGAGGCACACCTTATTACCCAAGTCAGGTGATCACAAGATGATCAGAGGCCATGCTATCAACTTGCTACATGTGTTTGATGTGCCTCAGAAGTTCAAAGTGATGAGCCTCATAGTGGAAACAATCAAGAGGACTGCAGCAGACCAGAAGAGGAGCTGTGGATATGCCCCTCAGATTCAGGAGCTCATCAACTCCAAGATGGGCACGGGCATATATTTATTGGACAAGGAACATTTGCCCATCCGTCCCGATTTTGAGAACAATGAAGTTGTGATGACTGAGAACGAGCCATCGTCTGCACAAGCTTATGCAAAGAAGGAGAAGGCGAGGAAGGAGAAAGCTGCCAAGATGCCTACTCAAGAGGAGGCATCTGAATATTTCTTGAAGACTAAACAAGAGCAGCTTGGTTACTTGATTGCATCCACGCCGAGAATTGAGCAAAGTCTGGCCACCCTCACTCAGAATCAGCAGAGCCTAGAGAGAATCATGGAACAAAAGTTCTATGACTTGGATGTCAAAGTAACGGAAGTTCAGTCTGTAGTGGAGCAGCTCCAGGAGGACATGCAGGAGAGGAGAGGCAGGACTACCACTCATGCCTTTGCCAGAGTGCCATGAGGCCCAAGGTCATCTGTCGTGCCAGTTGCTGACACCAGAGCCACCACTTCAGCACCAGCTACAGCCTCAGTTCCACTAGCTCCAGCATCTACTTCAGCTCCAACTCCAGCGTCTACTTCAGCATCTACCGAAGCCTTCGTCCTTGGAGTGATCCGGACTCCACCACCACCAGAAGATCAAGCCTGACCGTCGATCTAGCACCATGCATTTTCTAGGAACTTTTTGGTAACTTGTTGCCAAAGGGGGAGAAGATGTATAGATCATAGGCTTCGAGAGAGAGAGTGTTGCTTTTCTCTCTTGCTTTATTTGGTGGTTTTTCAAACTTGTTTGCTTTTGAGTGCTTGAGATACTACGTCATTATTTGTGAGACATTGATGATCATGTGTTTGATCATAAGCTACACTTAATGCTTGATGAATGCTATTATCTTATCTATCTTATGTGATCATTCACTATTCTTGGTGATGAGTGCATGTATTTCATTCTTATCATTTTAAGCACTCCACCAAGATGTATGTGACATGGAAGAGGAACCCATGACTCTAACTCCTCGTGCATTTGCAGTCCAAAGCAAATTTTTTAATATGCACAAATTTAGGGGGAGCTCTTACTTATCACATACTTCTCAAAGCGACGATATATTTCATGCTTATTATCATTTGTCGAAGCTTTGATCTATATGTTGTCATCAATTACCAAAAAGGGGGAGATTGAAAGTGCAACTATCCCTAGGTGGTTTTGGTAATTCATAACATATAGCTCATTGAGCTAATGCTATTCCAAGATGATTATTTGAGGAAAGTTCAATGATTGGCACGGCATGGATGTGAAAGTGGAACCCTCAAAATGCTAAGGACAAAGGATTGGCTCAAGCTCAAAAGCTCAAGACTCTTCATTTTATATTTTAGTGATCGAAGATCACATTGAGTCTTTAGGAAAAGCCAATACTATCAAGGAGGGATGAGGTGTTGCTTAATGAGCCTCTTGCTTCATGTGCTTAGTGATATGCTCCAAAACCCTCAACTACTTTCCCATATCCACATATGACCTAAACCCTAAGCCAAACTCGGTCCTACCGATTCTTCCTATCCGGCGCCACCGAGTTTCACTTGTCATAAGCCACTGCCAAACCCTAGCAATCGGTCCTACCGATAAGGATCTCGGTCTCACCGAGATGGGGTTGCAAACTCTCTGTTTCCCTTTCGTAACTTTTCGGTTTCACCGAAAGAGCGAATCGGTCCCACCGAGATTGCAATGTAAACTCAGTGTTTCTCCTTTGTAACTTTTCGGTCTCACCGAAAGAGCAAATCGGTCCCACCGAGTTTGCCTGACCAACTCTCTGGTTAGCTAATTACCAAATTCGGTCTCACCGAGTTTGTGTAATCGGTCTCACCGAGATTACGTTATGCCCAAACCCTAACCATATCGGTCCTACCGAGTTGCATGTCAGTCCCACCGAAAATCACTAACGGTCACTAGGTTTACATTTTCGGTCCGACCGAGCTTATTGATTCGGTCCCACCGAGATTGGAAAACTGTGTAACGGTTGGATTTTGTGTGGAGGCTATATATACCCCTCCACCTCCTTCTCATTCGAAGAGAGAGCCATCAGAACACACACATCATTCCAACTCATATGTTCTGAGAGAGAACCACCTACTCATGTGTTGAGACCAAGATATTCCATTCCTACCATATGAATCTTGATCTCTAGCCTTCCCAAGTTGCTTTCCACTCAAATCTTCTTTCCACTAAATCCAAATCCTATGAGAGAGAGTTGAGTGTTGGGGAGACTATCATTTGAAGCACAAGAGCAAGGAGTTCATTACCTACACACCATTTGTTACTTCTTGGAGATTGGTGTCTCCTAGATTGGCTAGGTGTCACTTGGGAGCCTCCGACAAGATTATGGAGTTGAACCAAGGAGTTTGTAAGGGCAAGGAGATCGCCTACTTCGTGAAGATCTACCGCTAGTGAGGCAAGTCCTGTGTGGGCGATGGCCATGGTGGGACAGACAAGGTTGTTTCTTTGTGGACCCTTTGTGGGTGGTTGCTTCTTCGTGGACCCTTCATGGGTGGAGCCCTGTGTGGACTCACGCAACCGTTACCCTTGGGTGGAGCCCTGTGTGGACTCACGCAACCGTTACCCTTCGTGGGTTGAAGTCTCCATCAACGTGGATGTAGGATAGCACCACTATCCGAACCACGGGAAAAACATCCGTGTCTCCAATTGTGTTTGAATTCTCCAAACCCTTCCCTTTACATTCTTGCAAGTTGCATGCTTTACTTTCCGCTGCCTATATACTCTTTGCATGCTTGCTTGAATTATGTGATGATTGCTTGACTTGTCCTAAATTAGCTAAAAACTGCCAAGAACTAAAATTGGGAAAAGGTTAAGTTTTTATTTGGTCAATTAGTCTAATCACCCCCCCTCTAGACATACTTTCGATCCTACAGTAAGAAAAAATTAAAGAAGAATCCGGCAGCCCCTAGTATGTTTTAAGCCGTATTTTGGGCGTGCTGTTATTGTGCCCCTTCCCCTGTGCCCATGGTATTTCAAGGGCGTAGTTGTGTACGCGAGGGAATGGTTTCGCTATGTCGCGAAAGCTGGGGTTGGGGTCGCATTGCTACGCTTGCTCAGAGTGTGCCAGGCGGTCCTGCTGTTGGTTACTCCGGGCGTGCTTGGCAGTGTCTGGCTTTTTAATGGCCGGACTGGAGAGTTTCCTGAGAAGGCTACTTTGTACCTCCGCTGCGAGAGCCGCTGTATGCTCCTCCGTATGGAGGGAGCGTTCGGTGTTTCCGTTGACCGTAATTACTCCTCGAGGGCCTGGCATCTTGAGCTTGAGATATGCGTAGTGCGGCACCGCATTGAACTTTGCGAATGCGGTTCGTCCGAGCAGGGCGTGATAGCCACTGCGAAACGGGACTATATCGAAGATTAACTCTTCGCTTCGGAAATTGTCCGGGGATCCGAAGACCACGTCAAGTGTTACTGAGCCTGTACAGTTGGCTTCTACACCTGGTATAACGCCTTTAAAGGTCGTTCTTGTGGGCTTAATCCTTGAGGGATCTATGCCTATTTTCCGCATTGTATCCTGATAAAGCAGGTTCAGGCTACTGCCACCGTCCATGAGGACTCTTGTGAGATGAAATCCGTCGATGATTAGGTCGACAACCAATGCGGCAAAGCCGCCATGACGGATGCTACTGGGATGGTCCCTTCGATCAAAAGTGATCGGGCAGGAGGACCATGGGTTGAACTTTGGGGCGACTGGCTCCATCGCGTATACGTCCCGTAGCGCACGCTTCCGCTCCCGCTTGGGAATGTGGGCTGCGTGCATCATGTTCACCGTCCGCACTTGTGGGGGAAACCCTTCTGTCCATTGTTGTTCGGCAGCTTGCGCTCCTCGTCGTCGCTGTGCAGCCCCTTGTCTCTATTTTTGGCCCTTAACTTGCCTGCCTGCTTGAACAGCCAACAATCCCTATTAGTGTGATTGGCTGGCCTTTCGGGGGTGCCATGTATCTGGCACAAGCGATCGAGTATTCGGTCCAAACTGGACGGGCCCTGAGTATTCTTTTTGAATGGCTTTTTCCACTGACCGGATTTATAGCCTTTGAATCCGGCATTTACTGCCGTGTCTTCATTGTTGTCGCTGATAACGTGGCGTTTTTGCTTATTCCGACGTGTCCTGCCACTTTTGTCCTTGGTATCCGAATTACCAGAGTTCTTTGATAAGTTGTTACTGCGAGCTAGCCAGCTGTCTTCTCCCGCGCAAAAGCGGGTCATGAGTGTCATGAGGGCTGCCATGGATTTCAGCTTTTCCTGTCCCAGGTGCCGGGCAAGCCACTCGTCGCGGATGTTATGCTTGAAGGCTGCTAGGGCCTCTGCGTCTGGACAGTCGACTATCTGGTTTTTCTTTGTTAGGAACCGTGTCCAGAATTGTCTGGCCGATTCCTCTGGCTGCTGAATTATGTGGCTTAAGTCGTCGGCATCCGGTGGTCGCACGTAAGTGCCCTAGAAGTTGTCGAGGAATGCGGCTTCCAGGTCCTCCCAAGAACCGATTGAGTCTGCTGGCAAGCTGTTAAGCCAATGCCGGGCCGGTTCTTTAAGGTTGAGCGGGAGGTATTTGATGGCATGTAGATCATCGCCGCGTGCCATGTGGATGTGAAGGAGATAATCCTTGATCCATACCGCCAGATCTGTTGTGCCATCATATGATTCGATGTTTACGGGTTTGAAACCCTCTGGGATTTTATGATCCATTACTTCATTCGTGAAGCATAGCGGGTGTGCGGCGCCTCTGTACTGGGCTATATCACGACGCAGGTCGGAAGAGCTATGTCTGTTGTGTTCGGCCCGGCCGGATTTGTTGTATCTAGAGTGAAGATCATTGTCACATGCCGTAGGGCGCCTACGCAATCCGTAGATCGATCTTGTTTGTCTTGCCTTATCCTCTAGTATGTCTCGCAGGTCTGGCACATTTTCCCGTGCCTTGGTTGAGCGGCGTCGGGGCATGGCTTCGGTGGAGGGCCGAGAGGCCTCTCTGTCGCGGCCGCGAGGTGGCCGGTTTGCCATGTCATGCGCTGGTGATGTAGGTGCTTCCTCCTATGATCGGGGTAACGGCCTGCGCTTCGGGTAACTCTTGGAGGGGCGTTCGAGTTCATACTCTTCGGCCGCAAGGACTTCAGTCCATCTGTCAGCTAGAAAATTTTGGTCAGCTCTAAGCTGTTGCTGCTTTTTCTTGAGGCTGCTTGCCGTGGCTAAAAGCCTGCGTTTAAAACGCTCTTGTTCGGCGGGGTCTGATGGTATGACGAATTCATCGTCATCGAGGCTTGCCTTGTCTTCGGAGGGAGGCATATAGTTATCATCCTCGACCTCTCGGTCTGCCGCTCTCTCATGAGGGTTGGCTTCTCCGTCTTCCTGTGCTGAATCTTGCTGAGGTGGGTGTTCTTCGGCGCTATCCGGGGTAGTATTATCTCCCGTGCTGGAATCACCGTTTTTGCTTTGGCGGGATTTAGCGCGGCACCGCTGACGCCGGCGCTTTGGCTGTTTCTTGGGGGCGTCATCCCCCACTGTTCCATTGCCATCTCCATCTTTTGGAGTATCCACCATATATATGTCATATGACGAGGTGGCCTTCCAGCGCCCTACAGGTGCTGGTTCCTGTTCTTCTCCTACATCGTCGTCCATGCCGTCGATGTCTTCGGAGCTGAAGTCAAGCATGTCGGTTAGATCATCGACAGTGGCTACAAAGTGGGTGGTGGGTGGGCTTTGAATTTCCTCATCGTCCGTATCCCACCCTCGCTGACCGTAGTCCGGCCAGGGCTCTGCTGATAAAGAGAGAGACTTAAGAGAATTCAGGATGTCGCCAAAAGGCGAATGCTGAAAGATGTCTACGGCGATGAACTCCATTATCGGCGCCCAATCGGATTCGATTGGCAGGGGCGCGGGGGTTCGGAGTCCGGGAAGGAGTTCGGATCCTCGGAGTCACGGGTCGTGCAGAGTGCGGGGCTAGCGTTCGGCTTGATCGCTTTCGGGATCGCAGCCCCCGAGGTGACGTCCAACCGCTCATCCTCGATTGGCGCAATACGCTCCGAGTTAGGGATCGGAACCGATGCGTGTGCGGCCTCCAGGACACTGTCCGGGGGCAGAGCTAGATCATGCCCCTTGAGATAGTGCGGCGCGCTTGGCCGTGGCTCGAACACGTCGAAGATCAAGTCTCTGTGGATGTCAGCCGTGTAGTTTAAGCTTCCAAACCTGACTTGATGGCCAGGGGCGTAGCTTTCGATCTGCTCCAGGTGGCCGAGCGAATTGGCCCGCAGAGAGAAGCCGCCGAAGATGAAGATCTGTCCGGGGAGAAAAGTCTCACCCTGGACCGTATCATTGTTGATGATCAAAGGAGCCATCGGGCCTAAAGGCGACGACATAGAGGAACTCTCAATGAAAGCACCAATGTCGGTGTCAAAACCGGCGGATCTCGGGTAGTGGGTCCCGAACTATGCGTCTAGGCTGGATGGTAACAGGAGGCAGGGAACACGATGTTTTACCCAGGTTCGGGCCCTCTTGATGGAGGTAAAACCCTACGTCCTGCTTGATTAATATTGATGATGTGGGTAGTACAAGAGTAGATCTACCACGAGATCAAGGAGGCTAAACCCTAGAAGCTAGCCTATGGTATGATTGTTGTATATGGAGTTGATTGCCTACGGACTACAACCCTCCGGTTTATATAGACACCAGATAGGGTTAGGGTTACATGGAGTCGGTTACAATAGTAGGAGATCTTGAATATCCGCATCGCCAAGCTTGCCTTCCACGCCAAGGAAAGTCCCATCCGGACACGGGATGAAGTCTTCAATCTTGTATCTTCATAGTCCTGGAGTCCGGCTACCCGAACACCCCCTAATTCGGGACTCCCTCAGGCATAGTTCGGCCAAGGATCTCCCCGGCGTCGGACCCTCTGACGAGGACTTTTCCCCCCGCTTTGAGGCCATGGTCTCTGGGTCGTCAGAGGCGGCCCTCTTCTTCCCCTTAGGAGAGGAATTGTCGGTTCTTCCCTTCGGAGCAGCCTCCTTCGAGGAGGCCATAGTTTCCTTGTCCTCCCCCTCACTTCCCTCCAAAGGCACGGTCTTCAACATCCTAACTAGCACGGGATCCGGCCTGGTCTCAGGAAGGGGAGCCGGACACCTGATCAGCTTTGCCTTCGCTATCCACTCCTGTTTAAAAGGACAGCTCTTTTAGGGGCGAATTTATGACAATTTACGGATAGCGAGTCCGGGAACAAGGTTACTTACTTGAGTATCCAGGCGATTGCAGCTTAAACCTGCGTCCTCGGTCAAATCCGGACACATTGCTTGTGATCCGAAGAACATTTTATACATCTCCACGGGCGTTGCGCCCATAAAATGCTGGAGAGCTCGTGGTCCCTCCGGATTAAACTCCCACAGACGAAGGGAGCGACGTTTGCCGGGAAGTGTTCGGCGAATCAGCATGACCTGTGTCACCCTGACCAGGTTGAGGTCTCTTTCTAAGAGATCCCTAATACGGCCCTGCAACAAGGGCACGTCTTTGGATAACCCCCAATCTAATCCTTTGTTGACCCATGACGCTAGCCGTGGTGGGGGACCCGAGCGAAAGGCAGGAGGCGCCACCCACTTGGCGCTCCTGGGAGCGGTGATATAGAACCACTCTCGTTGCCACAAGCCGAGCTCCTCTTGAAAGGAGCCCTCGGGCCATGGAGCATCAGCATTCTTACTTATGACAGTGCCTCCGCACTCTGCGTGCCATCCCTCGATCATCTTCGGCTCCACTCCAAAAGTCTTGAGCCATAATCCGAAGTGAGGAGTAACATGGAGGAACGCTTCGCACACAACGATGAATGAGGAAATGTGCAGGATGGACTCCGGAGCTAAGTCATGAAATTCCAGCCCATAATAGAACATCAGCCCACTCACGAAGGGATCCATCGGGAAGCCTAACCCCCGAAGGAAGTGAGACTTGAACACTACGCTCTCACCGGGCTGGGGACTGGGAATGGCCTGCCTTTGGGCGGGCAACCTATGCAAAATTTCGGCGGTCAAGAACTTAGCCTCTCTCAACTTTAGCACGTCCTCCTCCGTGACGGAGGAGGGCATCCATCGGCCTTGAAGGTCGGAACCGGACATTGTCGAAGGTCCGAAGCGCCTGGAATCTGGAGCCTAGGGTGTTGGAACTCGAGGCGACGGGCGAACTTGTTTTGAGATTGGAGAAAAGGAGTAAGGCCTTGGTCTCTTTATAAGAGGTTGAATACCAGGAGCCCTCCCCGTGACCGTTTGGGACACGCCTTTAATCGAGAAGACATGCTAATGGGCACGATTGGGTTACCCACGTCCGTATTGATGAGAATCCCGTAAATAAAGGGGACACGATCTCTGCTTTGACAAGACGTGCCAAGGAAACCGCCTCGCAAAGCACACTGAGGTGGAAAAGTGAAAAGGATTCGAATAAAGGCTTGGTCATAGTGTGATGTCACGCTGCGGAATACGTCAGCGGATTAGATTTGTGTTAATATTATTTTCTCTCTGTGGCAATACGTGGAAATTTATTTTGCGGAGCCAGAAAGTACTATTGGTGTTTACAAACTTTTATGAAGAATTTGGAGGAGGAACCCGCCTTGCAATACCAAAGACAATCTACGCGCCAGACTCGTCGTCATTGAAGCCTGGTTCAGGGGCTACTGAGGGAGTCCTGGATTAGGGGGTGTTCAGGTAGCCGGACTCCAGGACTATGAAGATACAAGATTGAAGACTTCGTCCCGTGTCCGGATGGGACTTTCCTTGGCGTGGAAGGCAAGCTTGGCGATGCATATATTCAAGATCCCCTACCATTGTAACCGACTTTGTGTAACCCTAACCCTCTCCGGTGTCTATATAAACCGGAGGGTTTTAGTCTGTAGGACAACTTCATCATACAACAATCATACCATAGGCTAGCTTCTTGGGTTTAGCCTCCTTGATCTCGTGGTAGATCTACTCTTGTACTACCCATATCATCAATATTAATCAAGCAGGACGTAGGGTTTTACCTCCATCAAGAGGGCCCGAACCTGGGTAAAACATCATGTTCCTTGCCTCCTGTTACCATCCGGCCTAGACACACAGTTCGGGACCCCCTACCCGAGATCCGCCGGTTTTGACACCGACAACCATATTTGATGTAATATCGTTCCCAAGAGGTATGCGTCAAACATTTGGCATAAGGAATAGAAAAAGTAGGATCATGCGCATACAAGTCTTTTATGTGCTCAAAGCCAATGACATCCAATTCAAGTTGAGTAACAAACATGCATATGCGGAAAAGAGCTTCCGCCACAACATTTTCCTTACCTTTAATATACTTGATGATATAAGGAAATGACTCAATGAATTCACTCCATTTAGCATGACGCTTGTTCAACTTAGTTTGACCTTTAAGTTATTTAAGTGTCTCATGGTCGGTATGTACGACAAATTCATGAGGGCGAAGATAATGTTCCCATTCATGCAAAACTCGCACTAAAGCATATAACTCTTTGTCATAGATGGGGTAATTGAGTTGCGCTCCAAAAAGTTTCTCACTAAAATAAGCTATGGGGCGCTTCTCTTGCGTTAACACACCTCCTATGCCATTTCCACTAGCATCGCAATGAATCTCAAAGGGTTTGTCAAAGTTGGGTAATGCAAGCATGGGAGCATGAGTAAGAAAATTCTTAAGCTCATTGAATGTGGCATCTTGGGATGGTCCCCAAACAAAGGGTGCATTCTTCTTTCTCAAAGCATGCAAAGGTGAAGCAATGGTGCTAAAGTCCTTCACAAATCTACGGTAGAAACCGGCTAAACTAAGGAAGCTACACACTTGTTGCAAGTTGGTTGGTTGTGGCCAAGTTTTGATAGCATTGATCTTAGAGTCATTAACATGAACACCCTTAGAAGATACTACAAAACCCAAGAAAACGAGCTTATCAACGCCAAAAAGGCATTTTCCATGTTAGCATAGAGACGCTTTGTTCGAAGAGTTTGCAAAACGGTTCGAACATGGGTGACATGATCTTTGAGAGATTTGCTATAAACAAGGATATCGTCGAAGTAGACCACAACAAACTCACAATGTAAGGGTGAAACACATAATTCATAAGACGCATGAAAGTGCCTGGTGCTTCCGATAGACCCATAGGCATGACTAACCACTCATACAAACCAAACTTTGTTTTGAAAGCAGTTTTCCATTCATCACCCTCTTGTATGCGGATTTCATAGTAACCACTTTTAAGATCAATTTTGGAAAAAGTAGTGGCACCGCTAAGTTCATCAAGCATATCATCAAGGCATGGAATGGGGTACCTATAGCGAACGGTGATAGCATTGATAGGTCTAGAATCGGAACACATACGAAAGCTATCGTCTCTTTTTGGCATAAGCATGGCCGGTATGGCACAAGGACTCAAACTTTCATGCACATGTCCATGGTCTATGAGATGTTTTACTTGCCTTTGTATTTCTCTGGTTTCTTCGGGGTTGACACGGTAGGGATCTTTGTTTGGAAGTGGTGCTCCGGGGATGAGGTCGATGCGGTGCTCGATGCCTCGTAGTAGAGGTAGACCCGGAGGTAGCTCATCGGGGAAAACATCTTGGAATTCCTGCAAAAGAGAAGACAACACTAAAGGTAGAGTGTGAGAGGTGTTAGCTTTTGGTGCCTCGTCCTTGCACAAAAGGACATAGTGTATGACACTAGATGGGTTCTCACACACTTCTCTTATCTCACTTTTGGTGGCAAATAGAACTAAGTTCTTCTTTTCTCTCATCATGGAGGCACTTGATTTGGGATTGTGGCGCTCACTCTCTTTTTGGTGGTTCCCTCTCTCACTATTCTCTCCACGATGGGTGGCTTGCTTTTTGGCGATCACTTGGCTTGGGGACATAGGGCGAAGTACATACTCCTTTCCTTTCATCTTGAAGATGTAGTGGTTCGTTTGACCATTGTGGATGACACCTTTATCAAATTGCCATGGTCGTCCGAGAAGAAGGTAGCAAACGGTTATTGGAATGACATCACACTCCAAAGTGTCTTCGTAAGCTCCGATTTTGAAGGATACTTGCACTCTATGCTCGACTTGGATTGTGCCGGAGTCGCTAAGCCATTGAACTTTGTAGGAATGTGGATGCTTCGTCTTGGGCAATTGGAGCTTGGAGCAAAGTTCTTCACTTGCTAATTTACGGCAACTCCCTCCATCGATGATGACCTTGACGGACCTTCCATTGATGTCGGCCTTGGTATGAAATATATGGCATCTTTGGTCTTCTTCTTGTTGATGTTGTAGACTCAAGACCTTGGATACAACTAGAGCAGGGCTTGAATCTTCATCACAAAAGACTTGTTTTTCTTCATTGTCGTTCACTTTCCAGTGCATTGCCACTTTCTCAAGGGCTTCCATTTATCCTTCGCTCATGGAGTCGTATGTACCATCATTGTTGAGGATCATGGTTTTCTTGTTGGTACACTCAAAGGACTTGTGGCCTCGGCCTCCGCATGTGAAGCATTTGAAGGAACTTGTCTTGACGGTCTCATGGGTTGGGGTAGATGATGATGAAGCTCTCGGCTTGAAGTTGCCCGTAGTAGGAGGATGACTTGAGGTTGTTGAAGCTTTCTTGTAACACGACTTGTCGACATTGCTTGTAGAAGGCTTGGTTGATGTTGAAGGCGTTGGAGTCATTGAAGCTTGGGTGTTGGAGAAGCCGTATGACTTGGATGAGAACTTGGCATACTTGAAGTCATCTTGCACTTGACGTTCCACCTTGGTAGCTTGATGCACTAGCTCGATGAGGTTCAAGTATGGTTGGAAGTCGGCGATCTTCTTGATGGGATGATTGAGTCCATTCAAGAAACGTGCCATAGTTTGCTCATCATCTTCCGTGACATTGGATCGAATCATGGAAATCTCCATTTCCTTGTAGTACTCTTCAATGCTCTTGGTTCCTTGCTTGAGTAGTTGGAGTTTCTTGAAGAGGTCGTGATTGTAGTAGGTTGGCACGAAGCGTGCTCTCATGACATCCTTCATTTGCGCCCAAGTAGTGATGGGTGATTCACCTTTTGCCTCTCGGGCTCAATGACTTGTTCCCACCAAATGAGGACATAGTCTTGGAACTCAAGGGATGCCATCACGATCTTCTTCTCTTCTTGATAGTTGTGCAAGCAAAAAAGAATTTCGACCTTCAATGCCCATGAAAGGTACTCTTCGGGATCATTGCTTTCATTGAACTTGGGCATGGTGAACTTTAGCTTGTCATAGCGTTGCTCTTCATTGTGTTCGGGTCGGGGATGATGACGTCCTTGACGAGGAGGATCGTCTCTCACAACTTGCTCTTGCCATGGAGGATTTCCATTGTTAACTTGCTCTTGTTGAACTTGATGTTGTTGGCGAGCTTGTGGAGGAACTTGTCGATCCTGAGATGCACGCGAGCTTGGTATATTCGTTCTTGAACTTCTTCGTGAAGTGCTTCTTGATGTTCACGAGCTTGTCGGCCTCGGTTGGCTACGGCTCAACTTGAATCTCAGAGGGCTTCTTGCTCCTCAAATGCTTGATCTTCTCGCAATTGTTGCTCTTGACGTTGAGCCTTGGCATCTTGTGCTTCTTGGTGTAGTCATGCTCGCTCTTCCTCTTCATGTTGGTGTTGTCGTTGCCATTCTCGTGCTTGTGCAAAGGTAGCTTGGTTTTGACGATGTCGTTGTTCTTGAGAGTAGTTGTCGTGTAGAGGGTTGCAGTTTTCTTGACGATCTTGGCGCGCGGCACAATGAAGAGTGTTAGATGTCGGTGTACTTGAGCCGGAGATAGTGTAGTCGGAGTGTTGACTTGAGCGGCTCCCTCTTGATGAGGACAAAGTGGAAGAAGAGCGGTTGAGCAACAACGCACGAATCTCGTCCATTCTTGTGTCATTCTCTTGCTTGTGGTCGTCGAGCTTGTGGTCGAAGTAATCTCTTGTACGTTGCTCGGAGAGTCGCAAGTCGGTGGCGAGGTTGTCGATGCGTTCTCTCATTGCTTGTTGCTTTTGACGCAAAGCACGTTGTGCACCAAAGTTGTGGCTCTTTGTGATGTAGGAGTTCATGTCGTCATCTTGTCCGATGAAGAGTGGGTTCGTAGAAGGACTTGTCCTATCCATCATTCCAAGGGAAATATGTGAGTGGGAGAAACAGAAGAACGTATACCAAATGTACCTTGACCGATGTTGAAGATGGATCAAAGATCACTCCAATGTGGAACAAGGAAATAGCACAATTGGTACCAATTCTTGTCGGTTTCTCGCACCTACACAAGTAAAAGATTATGGTGGAGCTTGGTTAGGATGGCGGCACAAAATTTGATGCAATTGTTAGTGAGCTTCAATAATGTTGCAAAAGATTCGCAAGTTTGCAATGCAACAAGTAGACCAATAGCAAAATATGGTACACGGAGACACACACGCAAAGAGATAAGTGGGATCGTGCAACCAAGGATGAGCCAAAATGTGGAATCCATGAAAATGCTCTTGTTGCACAACACTAGAGAGACGCTAGCACGATTGCACAATAGGCGGATACGAAGACTTGTGCACAACCTACTAAGCAAAAATGCAACGACTTCTATCCCAAGTATGCTCAATGTATGGTATTCCGATGATATGACCCAAGATGATCTAGTATGACAATCTTAATGTTGTATGATGCTATGGTTCTTGCTTAAAAGCTCTTGGTTTATCTTTCCCTTTTGCTTAAAAGCTTGTTTGGCTCTTTGTTGTTTGAGCTCTTTTCTCATGCAATGCTTCACAAACCAAGATAGCAATTGTGTATGCGATGACAACTTTGTGACACAAGAGATGATACCAAGATATGCACCAATGATATGTATGTATGCTATGGAAAGTATGATCACTAATGTGCACAAGTCACGTTGCGGGCAATACTCAATGGCTAGTCTCGATGGGTAAGCGACGCAAAAAGGTAAGGCTATCGTGGTTATCAATGTAATGGAAAGAATGATGTATCACGATACCAAGATGAGTTTACCTCTTCTTACTTATGGTATGGTGTCAAAATGGTGGAGTGGTTGTTGTCGATGACATTCGTGGCGAAGATGAGCGGCGGTGATGTTGATGTCGAACCATACCTAAATAGCCGAAACGCAATAGGACACGGAACCACAACTCAAATTCTCAAAAGAAAACATGACAAAATTGTCGGGGTTGGTAGTGGTAACCGATGGTGGTGCTATGCGGAAGTGGTGGTGGTATGCGGGAGTGATGGCGAAATTTGGACGAAAAACGGGGCGGTGGATGGAAGTGATGCTGCCAGGGGCCGAACGTCTGGGCTGTCGGGCCAGATGTCCGGGCTCTGGATCCGTCCACGAACTTGATGAACTTCGCATGGAGAGGTCAAATCCGGGGAAAATTCAGGGGAATTTGTGGATGGAAATTGGGGAAAAGGTGGGAAAAAGCTAGATCTACTTGCAACACATGAAATCCGTAGATCAAATCCAACAAAACTTCATCAGACCAACAAATCACAAAAAAAATTGGGTGCTATTTTTGTGGGGAATTTTCGAATTCGGGCTCAAACTCTCACACTTACCGTGTCTACAACAATTTCACCCGAAAGGTTGAAGAGACGGTAGATGTGAAGTTCAACGAATCTAACGGCTCGCAAGTAGAGCAATTGCAATTGATGTAGGAGACAAAGACCCTTCGGAAGCAATCCAAGACTTGTCTATTGGCAAGATTCGTCCAACGGAGGTGAAGGAGAGTACCTCGTCCATCCAAGTGGAAGCTTCCACCTCACGACAAGGTGAATCAAGAATTGATATGGAAGCATCCACAAGTGGGGCACACCAAGACGAAGAAAACGAGGAAGTACACCAAGATGAACATCAACAACCTCCTTCTCCACCACGACAAGAGAATTACAATGTCAACAATGAAGAAGGCCGAGAAGAAGACCAAGATGAAGAGGATGTTCCACCCCGAGCCAAGCCAAAGCTTCCACGAGTTCGAGCAAGAATCACTAAAGATCATCCCGTCGAGCAAATCTACAATGATATCCAAACCGAGAGAATCACTCGCTCTAAAACTCGTTTGGCTAACTTTTGTGAAAATTACTCATTCATCTCTAGCATTGAACCTATGAAGGTTGAAGAAGCATTGGAAGATACAGATTGGATTAACGCTATGCATGAAGAGCTACACAACTTTGAGAGAAATCAAGTGTGGACATTGGTTGAGAAGCCCGACAACAACCACAAGATCATTGGTACCAAATGGGTGTTTCGCAACAAGCAAGATGAAGATGGTCAAGTCGTCCGTAACAAATCTCGCCTAGTCGCCCAAGGCTACACTCAAGTCGAAGGTATGGACTATGGTGAGACATATGCTCTTGTTGCTAGACTTGAGTCCATTCGCATCTTACTTGCTTATGCTAATCAGCATGATATCACCTTGTACCAAATGGACATTAAAAGTGCTTTTCTAAATGGTGAAATTGAGGAGGAAGTTTACGTTAAGCAACCTCTCGTCTTTGTCAATCCTAAGAAACCTAATCATGTTTACAAACTTCACAAAGACCTTTATGGTATTAAACAAGCCCCTAGAGCATGGTATAAATGCTTGACCAAGTTTCTTATTAAAAAGGCTTTGAAATTGGCAAAATTGATTCTTCTATTTTTACTAAAAGGGTTAATGGAGAACTATTTGTGTGCCAAATTTATGTTGATGATATTATATTTGGTTCAACTAACCCTCATTTTAGTGAGAAGTTTGGAAAGCTAATGTCGGAGAAGTTTGAGATGTCTATGATGAGTGAACTCAAATTATTTCTTGGTTTGCAAATCAAGCAAACTAAGGAAGGTACCTTTGTCTCTCAAACAAAGTACACCAAGGACTTATTCAAGAAGTTCAATATGCAAGAATGCAAAGGTATGACTACACCCATGCCTACTAGTGGACATCTTGATTTGACCAAAGATGGTGAACCGGTTGATCAAAAAGTTTACCGCTCTATGATTGGTTCATTGTTATATCTATGTGCCTCCCGTCCTGATATTATGCTGAGTGTGTGCATGTGTGCACAATATCAAGCGGCCCCTAAAGAGTGTTATCTTAAGGCCGTGAAAAGGATAGTGAGATACTTAATACACACACCAAATTTTGGCATTTGGTATCCTAAGAGGTCTTCTTTCGATCTTGTTGGTTACTCCGATTCGGACTATGCCGGAGACAAGGTTGATAGAAAGTCCACTTCGGGTACTTGTCAATTTCTTGGTAGATCTCTTGTGTCTTGGTCCTCCAAGAAACAAAACTCGGTATCCTTATCCACCGCCGAAGCGGAATACATTGCTGCTGGATCATGTTGTGCTCAATTCCTTTGGATGACCCAAACTCTTAAAGATTATGGGATATTTGTGAAACATGTTCCATTGCTTTGTGAAAATGAAAGTGCTATTAAGATTGCTCACAATCCCGTGCAACATTCTCGAACTAAGCATATTGAAGTTTGTCATCATTTCATTCGAGATCATGTTGCCAAAGGGGACATTGATCTTAAGCATGTTCGCACTGATAAGCAATTAGCGGATATATTTACCAAACCGCTTGATGAGAAAGTGTTTTTCCGTTTGAGAGGTGAATTGAACATCATTGATGCTTCAAACTTGGAGTAGGAACTCCATTTGAATACATGCAAGGCATCAGCTTTTGACTAATCCTTGATATTTCTTTCATGATGCTACCTATATGTCTTGGATATTTTTGCACCCTTGCATGCTATGTAACCCTTGTAGGTACTTGGATGAATCTAAATCCATGAGATTGCAACTCACTCACATCTTGAGCAATCTCTACATCATCAAGTCTCTACATAATGGTGGTTGAAGACAAGGAAGCACAAAACTCTTCAAACATATCCTTTGACACATTCTATATTAAGATTTATGATTATCATTTTGGATACACAAGTGCTCTTCCTTGCAAAGCTAACCCATGTAGGAAGATGAACTCAAAATTCCAAGGTGGTGCTCCCAACTCTTGATGAGCTACATCAACCTTGAGCAACCCACACAAGTTCAACTACATGATCAAGATTAACACCACCACCCAAGGTATGTTATTCCATCTTAGAGAAGCTTTACTCCAAGTCATGGGTTAAAGCAACTCAACAAGATGTGAATATATCAAAATGATTAAATGAAAAATGGTAACAGCATTTTTGAGCTTAAATGATGAGTATGACCAAAGATCAAGTGACCTCACTTGATTCCTAAGTCAATATACTCTAACATAGGTGACTTTGTCACCGCCCAATTCTAGATGAAGTTCTCTTGTGTTTCCTCTTGCATTTGTCTCATGCATATGTGTTTTCCCCTTTCAAAAAAAACTTCATCTAGATCTTTTAATTTCTTTTCTTTCTTGTCATTCTACATTTCCTGCATCCAATTCATTGCAAATCTTTTAGCAAATTCCTTAAAAATCCTTGTGAGATCTTAAGTGCCTAGTGAGCTGGAAAAAAAGTGTTTTCTCTATGATGGACTCGGTCACACCGGTTTGTTTCCTTCGGCCCAACGGAATTCGCTCGGTGCCACCGAAGCAAACAACTCGGTGCTACCGATTTCCCTACAGGAAAGACAACTTGCCACTTATTCCTGCATTCATTTTTGCTCCAGCTCCACTAAATGACTCTTGTCCTCTACCAGCATTCCATTCGACTTGCTTTGTGACTCAAGGACCAAACACTTCTGCAATAAAACAAAAATCCAGAAGAGCCCTTCTTGGAAATTGATGTCAAAGGGGGAGAGAGGGATCACATCAAAGCTCTATGCTTAATCATTTCTATAGGGGGAGAGAACACTCAAGGGGAAGAGAGTAAGAAAACCCCAGATGCTTGGTGTTCAAGAGGAGAGAAGTTACATGTATTCAAGAAGGGAAAGACATGTTCATATTTGATCATATCTAATTGCTTGCATTAGCTCTGTTGTCTTTCCTTTTGCTCTGATTTTTCTGTTCCCTATCTTCTCCCAATAACCCATTCAAGATTCAGGGGGAGCAAGACATCTAAGGGGAGGAAATCTCTAATTCTATTGCACATCTTTACCTTTGGGGACATGTCTATATCCAATAGAGTACTCAGTACTCACACTCTACATGTCATCCCAGTCTTGGTACCTTTGTGGTTCTTTTGTTTGCTCTGGCTAGTAGATGTATATGTGTTATCTAACCTTGTTTACTCAAGTCCATTCCCTTCTAAGTCAACTCAAGACCACAAGGTAAGTATATGCATCACAGTCATGTGCATGAGGATTTCTTGCTTATGTACATATTGTTTGCAAGAAGGACTCATGAGCATGAAGGCACATTTCCTATATTTACATCTTTAACTCTGATGCATATAGCCAAGATACATGTAACACATGGCTTACTCTATCATGCGTATGCATTCACATGCTCCTATGTTTCATATTTATATGATTGCATACATATAGGGGGAGCCTTTGCATGTTACATGTCTTTCCAAAGCTTTACTTGTTGTTCTCTATATCTTTATCTAAAGCTTTGATGTATGTTGTCATCAATTACCAAAAGGGGGAGATTGAAAGCACAAGTGCTCCCTGGGTGATTTTGGTAATTAATGTCAACATATCTCTTGTTGGAATAATGTTTCTACCTAGTATGTTTCAGACAAGTTCAACAATGGAGCGGCATGGACTAGAGGATATGGAACCCCTTCAATATGCTAAGGACAAAGAATTGGCTCAAGCTCAAAGCTCAGGACTCTACATTTTCTGTTTTAGTGATCCAAGATCACATTGAGTCCATAGGAAAGCCAATACTATTAAGAAGGGATGAGATGTTTCTTAATGGCTTGCTTGCTCAAAGTGCTTAGTGATATGCTCCAAAGCCCTCAACCACTTTCTCACTTCCAAATTTGTCCCACACCAAATATCCAACTTGGCCCCACCGATTCTTTCTATCCGATGCCACCGAGTTTAGCTGACATAGCCACTGCCAGAAACCCTAGTCTTTTCGGTCTCACCGATGGGATCTCGGTCTCACCGAGATGGGCTTGCAAACTCTCTGTTACCTATTGCAATATTTTCAGTCCCACCAAGATATACAATCGGCCCCACCGAGTTTGTTTGGCCAACTCTCTGTTTCGCTTATTACCCAAATCGGTCCCACTGAGTTTGAGTAATCGGTCAAACCGAGTTTTCGATTTACCCTAACCCTAGCACATCGGTTCCACCGAGTTGATCCAGTCGGTCCCACTGAAACACCTAACGGTCACATTATGAATCAAATCGGTCTGACCGAGTTCTCTGAATCGGCCCCACCGAGTTTGGTGAGTTGTGTGTAACGGTTAGATTTTATGTGGAGGCTATAAATACCCCTCCACCCACTCTTCATTCATGAAGAGAGCCATCAGAACATGCCTACACTTCCAATACACATTTTTTGAGAGAGAACCACCTACACTTGTGTTGAGGTCAAGATATTCCATTCCAACCACATAAATCTTGATCTCTAGCCTTCCCCAAGTTGCTTTCCACTCAAATCTTCTTTCTACCAAATCCAATCCTATGAGAGAGAGTTGAGTGTTGGGGAGACTATCATTTGAAGCACAAGAGCAAGGAGTTCATCATCAACACACCATTTTTTACTTCTTGGAGAGTGGTGTCTCCTAGATTGGCTAGGTGTCACTTGGGAGCCTCCGACAAGATTGTGGAGTTGAACCAAGGAGTTTGTAAGGGCAAGGAGATCGCCTACTTCGTGAAGATCTACCCTAGTGAGGCTAGTCCTTCGTGGGCGACGGCCAAGGTGGGATAGACAAGGTTGCTTCTTCGTGGACCCTTCGTGGGTGGAGCCCTCCGTGGACTCACGCAACCATTACCCTTCGTGGGTTGAAGTCTCCATCAACGTGGATGTACGATATCACCACCTATCGGAACCACGGATAAAAAATCACCGTGTCTCCAAATAGCGTTTGCACACTCCAATCCCTTCTCTTTACATTCTTGCAACTTGCATGCTTTACTTTCCGCTGCTCATGTACTCTTTGTATGCTTGCATGCTTGCTTGATATGTATTGTGAATGTTTAAAATTGTGCTAATACTCCACATGAACCTAAAGAATTAAAAACTGCAACTTTTCTTGATTAGAGTCTATTCACCCCCCTCTAGACACCTCTTCTCGATCCTTTCACTATTCATCCATGGGTCTCCCTAAATGTGTCACGGGCCGACCAATGTGGCGCAGGACGGAACCGAATGAAGGGCCTCACCTCGACCCACTGGACCTCACGCGGTGACACACCCTCTGCCCCCACGTCTCGTTATCTTCTCACACCCACACATACCAACATAGACACCACACACAAAAAATATATTCTCCTGGTGCCTCTATCCACTCCCCCCTTGCATATACACACTCAAGGGAATCTCTAGCCATGACGTCATATTCGTCTCTCTCTCTAGACCACTCTCATTTCTCGTGCTATCTCTCCCACGCACCCCCCTGTCGGCCCCTCTATCCATGCCTCTCTCGAATACGTAATACACACACATACCTCTCTAGGCCCTGCCAAATGCATCAACTACACATTCACACATGTTACATCACGTAACCCATTGATCTAAAAAGCCCTCTCTTCACGTTTATTTCGCATAAAACATTCCTTTTGAATAAAGTGTGGCCAAAAAAATGTTATAGAATTTATACATATATACAACATTACAAAGTTATATGGAGGAGTATGAACGCTTGCATTGCATGGTGCCCACAATGATATTTATTCCGCACTGTGAATTTGTATATTTTTATAATATATATATATATAAAGTTAGTCATAATAAAGAGAAACGAAGAGCATCTCTCTCTCCATCGCATACCCCCCTCTACGCCCCTTTCACGTACGCACACAAAGTATCTCCGGGTCCTCTAAAAGTAAGCCCCCGGCACATTCACGCATGTTTCATCTTTCTCTCGCGATATATACAGGGACGATCATTGTATTTGAAGCGAAAGCATGATACATACATTGGACTTCAGAATCCACTCATTACGGTCACCATTTACATTTTGTGGTTATTATACAGTCACGGGCTCACCGTACAACTCTGTATTTGCTCAAGACACGACTAGTTGACTAGTTAAACGCTCCACGTGGCACCTCTAGTATTGCATCACATTATCTCACTACCATCGGGCCCACCTATCGGCTTGTATCTACTCTACATCTACACTCTTATAAAATACTAGCAAGATGCCCATGCATTGCACGGAACATCAAGATGCATTTGTATGAGTAGTTTATCTTACGGGAGAAAAGGATGAACAAGGGAAGGCCTTATTTGCAAGTGTGGAGAGGGGTGTGGGTATCTTTTTGCAAAATTTCCATAGTTTCCTTCCTATCCGTCAGATATAGATCGGACGGCCTATATTGTAGGATGGCAGGCACACGATCATCACCGACTATGCTTTTTATAAGAGTAGGGATAAAATACACTCTTATAAAAAACAGAGTTGGTGATGATGGTGTGCCTGCCATCCTGCAATATAGGCCGTTCGATTTATATCTGACGGATAGGAAAGAAACTATGACAATTTTGCAAAAAGGTACCCACACACCTCTCCACATTTGCAAATAAGGCCTTCCCTCGTTCATCCTTTTCTCTCACAAGATAAACTAGTCATACAAATGCATCTTGATGTTACGTGCAATGCACGGGCATCTTGCTAGTAAGAATGAAAACAAACGACAAAAAAATATTGGACGGTGGTTCGAAGTCATGACCGCGGGCACAGCGGACAAGGTGGCCTTGTATTGGTATGCTGAACCGTCTATTTTAACACACAGGAGCTGGTGTGGTGATTATACACACACGCACACATGCACACGAACTGCATGCACGCAACACTCACACGAACACATGCACCCACGCACGCACGCAACACTTACACGTACACACGCAGCCACGCACGCATGCAACACTCACATGCACACACGCATGCATGCATGCACACACCAGTACACCACACGACCAACACACAGTCTCACGCTCAAGTGCTCAACCTACACGTGCATACGCACACATCAGGCCCTGACAGACATACACAACTAGGTGATTCCCACGCATGGGGTGGAGTCTTGTCGCGCCTGCGTAAATTTGTGTTTATCTGACCTTTTCCCTATGCGAACTGATAGGTGGGACCCACAAGGAACATGGTCAATTTAAATAGTCAACATGGTGCCACACAGACTATTTGGCCGGTCAACAGAGTGCAATCCGATGCTGAAACGTGAGAAAGTGACCGTATAATCACCGCAAAACATATATAGTGATTGTAATCAGCTTATTCTGAAGTTCGGTGAACGTATTACGCTTTTCTCTCTGTAGGCCCTCCAAAACTACATCTCTACACGTTCTCGCATGTTACACCTAACAACTATGCAATACAGCACAACTGCTACACTCTAACACAATAAATCATATGTGTTTTTAGTTTTACTAGATATCATATTGTTACTTAATTATTCAGTTTGCATACATTAAAATTGCCTTTGAAATGTATGGCCAGTATCATATACCGCGCGGGAAAATCCCGCCCTTTCCTGTTTAATCGGGTTTGTATCGATGGATCGTGCGAAACAGCAAAACTATAGTACTATATACAATACAAGTGACAGTTCACTGGGCCGTCCTGTCGTGTACTCCTCCGTTGTAAGAGTGGAGCGCTCGCTTTCATAAATCTTCTAGTCCCTTTCACCGACATGTGGGGCATTAAGCTACCGGTTCCACGTGCCATACCGGAATACAGTGCAGAGCAGCCGGGGTGAAGCACCCAGTCATGGTGCCGGCGTAGTAATGAGCAATGAGGCGTCAAATCACAAAGCTGCACCTTTCCCGCAGTAAGTTGGAGGGACGAAGTAATAATGCTAAAAAAATAAGTTGGAGGGACGAAGAAACCATCATTTCACTCGTTGCTGAATCCGCTTCTCCCTCATCTTCTTCAAGTTAACCGCGTGTTGCTTCTGCTTGTTAGCAAACCGCCAGGACAACGTCCCCTAAAAATAAGAAACCTCCCCCGCCATCCACGCGGCAAAATCACCTCCTTTTTACTAATCTTGATTGTATAATTTTTTAGATCAATATAATTGAGATTTGTATAGATAGCACACAAGAGCAAAACCAAGTGGTACGGTTAAGGGCATCCACAATGTGTAGCCAAATGTGAAAATAGCTTTTGGCATCATGGGAACCATTGTGGACGGTGTTGCCAAAGCCAAAAGGATGGAACCGAAGCTCCCTGATTGATTGATTGATTGATTGATTGAAGGAATAGAAAAATGCAACGTCTCTCCTATTTCTCCCGTGCTTGGACGCATGTACAGTATAGAGGACAGAGTCTACTCCCCTGTCCCTTCTATCAAAAGTCACAAAGCAGTGAGGCATCAAATCACAAAGCACGGACAAAGCAACCATCATTTCACTCTTTGCTGACTCCGCTTCTCCATCGTCTTCTTCGAGAAACCATCTCACCGCACTAAGCTGGACGGACGACGCTATTGAGTACGAGTAGTACTAGTACATTTACGCGTCCTTTGGTTCAACGGACTTCCTGGATGCAAATAAGGCGGTTGTCCTCGGCTTGCAGGCGGCACTTGCAAACGACTTGCCGTGGTCTCCCTCAATGGTGTTCTCCGTCGAACGCACTTCGCCAAACCACAACGTTCGAGATATCGTCGACGTCACCGCAATGGGCAAGGAAGTCAAATATAGTTACTACCTCCATTTTTTGTACATAAGGCCAGTATATTAAACTTACAATTTGCAAAAGGCCACTAACACTAATCAAGGCAAAATTGATGGGGTTTTCCTCGTACTAGCAACCAAGGACATTAATATCCCCTGCATGCATGCGGAAGTGAGAAGGTTGGTTTGCATGGCGCTGCATTAATCAAGCGATGAGGAGTGAGATGGTTAGCTCTTTGGGCTTTGGAGAAAAAAATACGCATTAATTGACACGTGAAACAAGGATTTGTATCGATTAATCCCGCGAAGGAAACCCCCGCCTTTCTTTTTTAACACTAGTACTCTTAGTACATAGTACTACGTACTTATCCTGTTTGGGTCTAGGCCTTGCATTGCCATAGTTCGCCACACATTTTTGCCAAGCTTGCCTAAAGTTTTCAAAATGAAAAGGAGGTACACTTGCGCATGGCTGTCGCAGTCGCACCGCACCCTCACATGGTCGCTCCTGCACGCCGCGGTCGCACCGCACCCTCACATGCACAGTCACTCCTGCACGCCGCAAAACCAACCAAGGGAACGCACCCTCACTGACATGTGATGTCGCATGTGAACAAACCAAACTTAGCCATCCTACCGCTGACACATAATTTTCATTCATAGAGTATGTTTATCCAACCGCATGTTGGGGAGTATCTGTATGGCCCGTGCGGTGGTCTGTTGGGGAAGAAGAAGAAGAGGTGAGGAAGAAGGGTTAGGAGACGTAGGATATGCATCCAACCGCCTGAAATGGTAGACTGACCCAAGTCAGGAGACTTGCATAACAATATATGTTTTTACTACATAGCAAAAGATCCATAAAAACAACAACATAAAGAAAAACTATCACTGCTCGCGGAACAAGATGGCCTCGTCGTCTTTGGCTGCCGGCGCGAACTAGCCATGGCTGCCGACGTGTGTCTCCGCACCGTGGTTGTCCTCGGCCTCTAGCTACTCATTCACGCGGAGCATGCGGGCGCTCTGCACGGACGAGAGCACCGCCCGGTTCAAGTCGAGGACGTCCGGTTCCGCCTGCAGGAGGGCCTCGATGGAAGTGGCATCCACGCGCTCCGCGTCGAGTCGAGCCTCCGCCGCCCGGTTCAAGTCCAGGACATCTGGTTCTGCCTGTAGGAGGGCCTCGATGAGGTCGACATCCGCGCGCTCCGCGTCGAGTTGAGCCTTTGCCACCCGGTTCAAGTCTAGGACGTCCGGTTCTGCCTGCAGGAGGACCTCGATGGCAGCGGCATCCGCGCGCTCCGCCTCAAGTTGAGCCTCTGCCGCCCGATTCACATCCACGACATCCGGTTCCGCCTGCAGGAGAGCCTCGATGGCAGCGGGATGCGCGCGCTCCATGTAGATTTGAGCCTCTGCCTCCCGGTCCTCCTTTAGTATCGCCAGGTTGAACCGCTAGTCCGCCTGCACCATGGTGGACTCGGACGCCGGCACGAAGTCGACGTCCATCGTCTCATACCCATCGGGGGCCTTCTGCGTCACGACCTCCGCCATGAACATTGGATCGGCTTCCTCCTCCTCGTAGCTTGGCTCCGGAGAACTTGGGGATTGGCCCGCCGCAAAGCGAGCTTGGGAACGGAGGTCTCTGGCGGCGGTCGCCGCCGCGATTTTCTGTGTGGCGCTCTGGCATCAGCATCTTGTAGTACGTGATCTTGCGGCGCACCATGGCTTTCCGGTGAACTAGGGGACGCTTGATGCGGGCTAGGGGATCGAAATGTGGGGGAATGGGCTGGAGATTAGGTGTGGTTTTAGAGCAGTGGCTGGCGTAGGCTGAGCAGCGAAGGTTCTAGTGCGAATAGTGGTTCCGGTGATGACCGGTCAATCAATTTTGACTGTACATCGCTCTAGTTGCGTTCGCGTTGTAGCCCGACACGCTAGACCCTCCACATCGCTTACCGAATGGAACGCGCTTCATCTTGTGTTTTCGCTTGCTTGTGGGACCGCAGTTGAGAGCAAACCGACGTCCCTCCCCCTCCCCCGCCCGCGTCATTTTATGCGGAGTAAATAAAAACAGAGGGAGTATACTACGGATGAGGATCCCCTGACGTGGCCGAACCCATTGAGTAACTAACATGCGGGGCCTAGCAAGCATGGGGTCCGCCAGTAAGTGACCGAATGGGAGGGTAAGGCAGGGATACGTATGTGAAAGGAGCTTCCAATGATATAATTTTCACATTATACATCTCATGTACTATTAATATTGTCAATAGTGAAATGCGGTTTTGAAAAACGCATTAGAGCTTGGTTAATAATATAGCCAGTCGATGGCTATAAGGAACTGCCATGTCATCTATAGCCATCATCTATTATATGCACTCATACAGTAGTGTGGGCTATAAGGTTGGCTATTTCCCGCAAAAAAAATTATAAGGTTGGCTATTGTATTAGTACTTTTTTCCATCCCCTCTCCATCTGTTTCTTCATATTTATTGTACATATTTAACTAGGAATGCGTATATAGCTAGGCTCTTGCATGAGAGCTCACTCCCCTTACTTTTTCACATCTCTCTCCTCCACATAGGCCCTATATAAATGGAAGGAGGGAGTACAACTATGAGCACTGCATACTCTAGTACAGATGTTGTCAGTACTCCACTAGTACTATTGATAGGGAGCTTAAAAAAAGTTACTATTGGATTGGCTATACGTGGCGGAATCCTAGTAGGAAGAGCATGCATGAGAACAAGCACATTCACGTGGTTGAAAACAAATTGGAAACCATCTCGAGTACAAATCTAGGAGTACATACGAATCTAACAATATTGATTGGGCGTTGTTGAATGTTGATACTTTTTTATCAAAGTAGAGATACTTTGACTACACATAAAACTTATATGTAAACTACAAAGGATAGGAGGGAGTATATTGTACGTTCAAAAATGAAACGAACATTGAATACCCTTTATATATGATTTGCGGATGCTATAATCACCGGTTCAAAATTTTGAATCCACCTTAGGTATCACACATGCCCCACTAGTTCTCTCTCGATTTCATCTCGGGGTCCGGAGATCGATTGAAAGAGGACTAGGGTGGGTACAATACGTTTGTTTCGCTTATGAACGTACAATATACTCCCTCTGATCCCCACAGACCCCCCCCCTGCGGGTCATTTCTATCATAGAAACAGACCAAACCTTTATCTCCTTGCACAACATGCAATTGATCTCTGAACATCAATCGATCTCGTCAACATGTGTCGGGGCATGAACTGAATGGGATGTCAAAACTAAGATGCGAAGCGACACGTAGTGGAGGCAAAGTGAAACTACAAACGAACCGTTTGTTTGTATGCATGTCGGACAAATTACAAATAAACATTGGAAATTCAAGCATGGTCTAGGCCCACATACGAATGATACTTGGCGGAATGTTCAAATGAGGCACGTGGGAGGATGGACTCGACCGGAGGGCGACATGATCGATGGATAAGAGGGTTGGAGAGGAATGAGAAATAAGCAAACGCCACATGATTATACTTGAACGGCTCAAATAAACAATAAGTTGTCTCCCTGGGCCTACATAGTGAAAGGCCTAATGCGCAATGCGGAGCACGGACGCTCGAATATGGCTGGGAAAACAGGGAAACCGACATGTGGGGCACACCTGTCTGGACGACATAGCGCAAACTAGTCCAATGGAGGAGCTGGCCCACGACCTCCTCGCCACCGGCAACCGTTCATGTGGGTCATGGGGGCCAACAACGTGGCGCAACTCTAGCACCGCCTCTAGAAACGGCGACCGCGGTGAGTGACACGCTCATCGTCGCAAGACACGGTCGGTTTCAGTGTGCCGAGGGTGGCGTTAGTGTTGTGGCACAACCAACAGTATCTTTGGTTTGTGCCCAAGGTTGCCCCAACAAATCATTGGGTAGCCAAAATTTTGGTTGAGGTTTTGGTTGCCCATGATTTGGCCGACATCGGCAACAAAAATGAACTAGAGTTGGCTAGAGTTCATTGGCATGGCAAAAAAATGGCAACCATCCATTTTTGGGTCATGACCAAAACCTCAAAAAAAATGGAAACCATCCAAACAAAGACCAATCTTTGGGTCATGACCAAAATCTTGGTAAGGTGCACTTTGGCCACAATCTAAACACACCCCAACACCCGGCTTGTCGAGGATGCACAGGGTGCTGGGACGCGTCCGCGGAGTGGTGTAGCGCGGCCAACTGCATCCTCAGGACCTGAGACCATGCCGGGTCGTCTTGCTTTTTCAATGACATGCGTTGATCGCATGTGAGCAAAGGGCATCTCCAACGTTGCCACGACCGCAGCTGACTACCCTAGCACAACCAAAACCCTCGTCCCTCGCATCGTCGCGCGGTGCATTCCCAGCCGGCGCCAGCTGCCTGTATTCATGCCGTCCATTCGTATGCCGTCGTTAAGAGGCTCGGTGCCCGAGGAACCAACTCCGGTGACTTAATGACGCACCAGGACGCTTGGCCTCAACGGAATGCGCTACTTAAAGCCGCAACGCCCAGCTAACCTCCACACCATAGCGCATCGTCCTCCTACCTGGCACCACATCCGCCATGACCGCAAGCGCGAACGCTCTGCGGAAGAGCTTGTCTTCGGGGATGGAGCTCGAGGTCGCCGCCCTCGCTCAAGTTGCCACACAAGTGGTGGCCACGACGATGGGAGCACCGTCAGCCACGCGTCCTACTTGTCGCCGTCCAACGTCCCGCACCGCCGAGGTCGGGGACTCCTCCGAGGATGAGTAGGGCATGGGAGGGGGCAGGGCATGGTGTGCCAACTGGCCGGTCCGTATCCCGTGTTCTACTTTTCCTCGCCGTAGACCGCACCTTCACTTCACGGGTCTTCAACCCCGTCCCCGTACATGGAGATCACAGATGAAGGATGTCGGTCGCCGCCGTAGAATAGGTTTAAGGTCGGGTTTCTTTTATTTTTCTGTCCTATAAAAGTTCAAAATGTAATGAAAATCTGCCGTGTTTGCATTAATCTCGGCCGGTATATATGAACTTTCACAATAATATAGTATATTGTAGGAGTACTAGCAAGATGCTCGTGCGTTGCATGGAAGATCAAGATCTTGTGGGAGAAAAGGATGAACGAGGTAAGGCCTTATCTGCAAATGCACATTCACGCATTTCACATTTTTCTACATCTACGGGAACCTACGAAAGGGTTAACGTAAATTGCCTCTCTCTCTCCTCCCCTGATTTTCATGGTGGTGGGACCCTCCCTCCCCCCCCCCAATCTACAATCAACAGCTCACACATTTCACATTATGTTAATTACGTAATTGGGACTACGTAGGTGTAGCATTACTCGTCCTAAAAAAACCAACTAAGCCAACCTCCCAGCATATCGCGCGGGAAAAGATCCGGTCACGCCGTTTTAGTCGGGATTACCGGATTACTAGTAGTAGTATCGATGGATCGCGTGAAGCAACAAGTTTTTTTAGGGGGCGAAGCACCTAGTTTAAAAGGAAAAAAGGCGGTACACTCACAGCACCCCTGTCGCGGTCGCATTGCACCCCACACACGTTTGGTCCTGCACACGGATCACGCAAACGGAACGCGCTTCGGCTTGCCTCTTCACTAACACATGGGACTGCACTTGGAGAAACTGACCATGCGCCAAACTCCCCCCGCCCACCGCGCGAAAATCCTGCCCCACCCAAAAATTCCCCCCAAATCCTAGATTCAACCGCCCTTCGGCCAACTAGCCAATAATATTCCCCAAACCCCCCCCCCCCCCCCCCCCCCCCCCCCCCTTCCCTCCCCCAAAGCCGCCCTCCCCGCCACGCCGATACGTCGGCGTCGCGGTTCATCGAGGGGACGCATGGCGATCCTCTCGCTCCCACAATACGCTCTCATAGACTGACATCCTCTAGCCGCGCCGCCACCACTGGCGACGTTCTTGTGCAGGCGCAAGGCGGTCAGCGCCGCCGCCGCTGGTGACGTTCGTGTGGAGATGCACGGCGATTAGCTTCTCCCACAGTACGCACATTCTAGACTGAGGCCCCGTGCATGTCGATGTAGCGCTGAATGTTAGCTGATAGACGCTGTTAATCTCACTGTTTGCCGAAGTAGTTTACAGTCAATATGTTCTGCTTAAGAAGCTTCCTTGCCCTGTTCTGCACTCAATCTGCTTAGCTGAGATGGAATGCCAAGGCCGATTAGTTGCTAAAATATCCTGCCATATATTTATTGTGACGTAGATTGCCATGGTCTAGTAGCCAATCTGTTAGGTGAAATAGCTCTACACCGTTTTATAGTCAATCTTTGTTGCTGCGATGGCCTTGAATAGTTCGATGGCTGTGTGCTCGGCCTCATTGATTGCTGAAACATCCTGCCATAATTTAGCACTCAAATATGTTTGTTGAATTAGCTTTACATATATTTCGTTACTTAGATCTGCTCGTCCAAATATCTTGCCATAGCTTTAGATATCGACCTAGGTATTTTCTTCTGGACTTCATAAAAAAGCATATATGGTTTTCCTGTAATATCTAGTAGAAGAACTAATTTTTATGTCTAACAGATGGACAGGACTTGGATAACTTCTGCTCGAAGATTCTCCACTACATATGTCGAGGAGGTTGAAAACTTCATGAACTTTATCAGAGCTAAGTACGGTGGTCCGAAATCAGATGTGCTCTGCTCATGTAGCAGTTGTATGAATTCAGTTACAAGACCCCAGTCAACTGTGCAAAATCATCTACACTTATATAGGATGTCGGTCACATATACTAGGTGGGTTCATCATGGTGAAGCTGTGAACATCAATGTTATTGACTACGTGGAAGCAGCAGATCGCCATCTTGATCTGCCTGATGCTCAGGTGGAAGAGGAGGAGGAGGAGGTGGTGGCGGAGCCAGTGAGTTTGACCAACATTGAAACAATGCTACGAAATGCTCGTGCATTCCGTGAACTTTCACCTGCAGAAGAAAAATGGTGGGCCCGCATGTTCGAACAATGCAACGTGGCTGTCACCCCAGGAAATAAGCTATCAGTATTCTCAGCTATGGTCACCTTTCTTCAGGTGAAGACATCTGAGCGGATGACCAACAAATCATTCGATGCGATGTTGGCTGCTTTCCGCAAAGCTTTCTCAGATGCTTCTGAGCTGCCACACACCTATAGTAAAATGAAGAATTTCCTTCATGCAGTTGGAATTGGATATGATATGATCCATGTTTGTAAGAATAATTGTGTTCTATTCCGGAAGGATTATGCCAACTTAAGTGAATGCCCGAAATGCAAATCATCAAGATGGAAAGATGGCGATGCTGTGAAGAGGATTCCTCATAATGTTCTGAGACATTTTCCAATTACACCAAGATTGCAGAGCTTGTTTCATGATGCTGAAACAAGAGAGGATGTACTATGGCATTCTAGGAACTATGAGTACAGATATCAGAATGTAATGAGCCATCCATCACATGGTAGTGAGTGGAAAAACTTCAATCAGAAGCACGGAAAGTTTGCTGCTAACCCAAGAAACATTAGACTTGGCTTAGCTTCAGATGGATTTAACCCATTTGGCCACGAGAGTGCCACATATAGCATGTGGCTAGTGCTTGTTATCCCTTACAACATGCCTCCAAATGTCTGCACCAAAGAATCAAACTACATGATGGCCTTGCTCATCCCAGGTCCAAAAAGTCCTGGAGAGGATTTTGATTTGTTCATGGAGCCTCTTGTGGAGGAACTTCAACAGCTATGGAGGGGTGTTCTCACTCGAGACATATATAGTAGCCCACCATCTGATTTCTTTCTGCGCGTTGTTATAATTTGGTGTATCCATGATTATCCGGCTTTGGGCACTATGTCAGGGCGAACGACACATGGTTACAATGCATGTGTTCGCTGTGATAGGAATCCGCTGTCATACGCAATACTTAGCAAGATCTGTTACATTGGACACCGCCGTTTCCTTGCCAAGGACAAGCCACATCCTAGAAAATACTGAAGACAAGCGTTCAATGCAAAGCATGAAAACCGTGATGCGCCAAAGAGGCACAACGCCAATGAGTTGCAAGTGGAATTAGAGAAGGTTAGGCATATTACACCAAGAAACCATCCTGATAATGGTAGCGAGAAAAGGAAGCCTGGCAGGGCAGAAGAGATATTATTGTTTACCCGCAGGTCCACTTTGTGGGACTTGGAGTATTGGAAAGATTTGGATCTGCAGCATAATCTTGATGTGATGCACATCGAGAAAAATATATGTGACATCATTATCGGCACACTTCTTAATATTGAAGGCAAGACGAAATATACCTTAGAATCTAGGATTGATTTGACACACCTGGGTATCAGACAGGATTTGCAGGTGCAAGATGAAGGTAAACCACATGATATGGCACCAGCTGTGTACATCTTGGACAAGGTAAAAAGAAAAGAATTCTGCAAGGTCCTGTCACGTGTGAGATTCCCACATGGATTTGCTTCCAACCCTGAAAGGAGAGTCAGTGCAGATGGAGACAAGGTACAAGGGTTGAAAACTCATGACTGCCACGTCCTACTTCAAAGGGTTTTACCTGTTATCCTTAGAGGATTGGGATGCCCTGACTTATACAGAGCAGTTGCAGAGTTGGGACAATTCTTCAGGGAACTCTACAGTAGAAATATCGGGATATATTCTTTGGAGCGTCTTAGAGACAAGATACCAACTATCCTATGCGACCTTGCGAAGATATATCCTCCGGCCTTCTTTGATGTGATGGTGCATTTGGTTGTTCATCTACCTGATGAGGCACTACTTAGAGGTCCAGTACAGTATGGCTGGATGTACCCTATTGAAAGGCAGCTAGGCACTTTCAAGGGCTATGTTAGGAACAGAGATAGACCCGAGGGTTTCATTGCAGAGGCCTACATTGCTACAGAAGCGTTGACATTCTTCTCAAAATACATTGAAACAATTGATCAGCTTAGCAAAGACGTGGATGAAGACAATCCCGGGCTCAATGTTTTCGATTATTCTATTCGAGTTACAGGGAAGAGTCGACAAGATGACAAACCTAAAGATTTGGACAAAATGGTTTGGTATGTGTTGAATAACTGTCCTGAGATACTACCTTATATCAAGTAAGTGTTAAGTATTGCAGCTTATACATCGTAATGTACTAAACTTGTAGCACATTCTTATATATTTAGATGTTTGACGCGATCACTATGTTGTGCAGCATCTACAAAAAGGAGTTACTGCCGCAAAATCCACGAAACATTGACAAACTGGTTATGGCAGGATTTGCGAAATGGTTCAAGAGCCATATAAGCTTTTGAATTGCACTGTCAGTTTTTTTAATATATTGAGTACATAAGATGATCAGCTTGTCTATTTTCCAACCATGGGTTAATAAGATGTGGGAGGATGGGCAGGCAGTTGATGATGCCCTTTACTCACTAGCAATGGGTCCTGATACTTGGGTAAGACATTATGAATCTTGCATTGTTGGAGATGTGCGCTCAAACACCCTTGCACGAGACGAAGGCGGGAAGACAAAAAACAGTGTCATCATGAGCATGGATACGTATGACAAAGAGACAACTGAAATGTATGCTAACATAACAGACATTGTTCAGTTGCAGTATATCTCCAGTTTCGAGGATCATTGGTGTGTGGTTCTGTTGTGATGTCATTGGTATAACCTATTTTCCAGGATCGCAAAACCTAGAGCTGATGATTATTTCAAATCCATTAATGTCAAGGCGGCGTACCAGACCAACGAGCCTTTTTTTGGAAAATCAAGCAACACAGATATTTTTCTTGGAAGACACATTTGCACGTAGCGATGACTGGAGAGTAGTGCAAAGGTTTGAGCAGAGGAATTCGTTTAATGAAGTTGCATAACAAGATGATGCTTACACTGCTCTTGATGTACAAGATAACACAGATGTTCCTAATATCTTTGAGAACCATCACGTCAATGACACCGGCGAAAAGATTGCATGTCATGTTGTGGACATACAAGAGTTGATCAAGAAGAAGCCAACGTTCGAGGACGTTGAGGACGAAGACGAAGATGACACCGTGGGGAATTACGATTCCGACTGATACACATGGCGAAGATGTTGGCGCTGTTGCTGCGGATGATGATTACATTGCTTTTGTCGTATTTGCCTGTCAGAAGACGTTTTTTATCTACTAGGTGAAATTGTGTTTGCTATGACAACTGAAACCTGATGAACATGTTGTTTATTATTTTCCTGTGAGAACATCACTTGTTATGTATGCTGATTTGTGTTTGGTGATTGTATGACGACTAAAAGATGATGACATTGTTGTTTAGTTGTACTCATATTTGGCTGTGAAACTTGAATTTGATGACATAGTTTGCTGTTGGACTGCAATTTGCTCGACGTCTTCGAATGAGAACAAAGCTGACCCGACAGGTCCTCTGCTAATTTATTTATTTATTACCAAAGGGCCTCTGCTATTTATTTATTTACTAGTCAATGTCTACGTGCAATGCACATTAATTTGGAAGTATATTAAATACATATGGATATTAAGTAGGATATTATTTGCGTGTTATTATGTGATTAGCACTATTTTTGGTATGAAATTAACTGCACACTAAACGTGTTGAGTGCTCGACATTGAAGCAGTCTAGGTCATTGGATTGACATGATTTGATGGACGAGATTAATTGGTCTGCCTATTTGCGTCTTTTTATATTGGTATAGATGAGCAAAAGGGGATACCCCCTGATTTCCGTTAATAGAAATCATTAGATGTTCACAACACTACGCCCAGCCTGCTACACAGGTTCCATTCATTACTAGTTTCAGCAAAGTGCTCATGTCATAGCCACTGAATACATCACGAGTGCTACATACAATGCAAATAAAGAGACAATCATCCTACAGAGCACATCGATTTTTCCCATTATCTTCACCAAGCTCTTTCATCTCCTCATTGCTGTCAAGGCCGTTCAGCAGATGTTGCTTGGCCATGATCAGAGGAACTACATCTTTAACCTTCTGCTCTGCATCTTCCTCTTCTGTCGTTCCTTCAGTTACTTGTCCAACACCCCAACCTGCTGGTATTGGGATTCCTCGGCTAACCAAATAATCAGCGTAGTTGCACTCCCCCACATCAGCAACTTCCCAGAAATACAAATCACATGAATATTCCCTTTTCTGCACGAATCAAATTGGAAGATCATCAACCAAACTATTAAAAAAATCAGCAACTAAAAGCAGTAGAACAACACTTAAGCATATTATTACCCCATGATTTGGGCATTTGTAGAAGACTCGGCCAGGGTTGAGGATTGTGGTTGAGACGCAATGGATGACTCTGCGTAATTTGCAGCAGTGGCACCACACCAACGGCAGCGGGTTGCGATGAGCAACCGGCTACGGTGCGCGTGCCGACAGGGGTGTGATGAGACCCACAGGCGATGGTACGGGTGGCGACTTGGCGCATATTTGGTTGTTGCCTGCTGAAGAGCAGGTGGACGAGCACCAGCGGACATGGTTGCTATGGCCAGAGCTTCTGATGCTAGGCAGAGTAAGTAGAGAAGAGGAGAAGAGAATGTTGGATATGTCAGTTTCATTACTTGCAAAGTAGCATAGCACCATAAATAGTCATAGTCTAGGTTTGTATTCGAACCAGCTACAGGAGCACGTCTCTCTTTTTTTCTAAAACTCAGCAACATCTCTTTACTGGTACACTAGATTGTTCTGTACGCCTTCTCAAGTCTTTGATTCCTCCACCTGACATCTGGGACCCACCAGAAGGGCCTCTGTATTTCACGAAAAAAACGTGCCCCCCACTGACAGGTCGGACCCACCAGCTATCTTCGCACGCAAGGAAGTGCCTCCTTATTACGCATAAAAAATGAATACTCCCCCTGCCAGCTGGAACCCAGCATCGTGGGAGGCTGACTTGTGGGCCTACCAAGTTGACGGGGATGGGGGGCTTTGTTAACTTAGTCAATATGAACGATTCTAGCTCCAGTTACTGTACGATGTTCATCCAACGATAGTAGTGCTTCTTCAACCTCTGGTCTTCTTGCTCCAGCCACCCAAACCAGCGTCGGTCGTGTCGTGTGCTCCTGCCTCCCGTGGCCAGCTGTGATGCCGTGAAGGCCTCACCGCCCCTACTACTCCCACCGTCGGCACGGCCATCCCTCTACTCACCCACACCCCCTGTTATTCTGCGGCGACGGCAACCTCACACCGCAGCCGAACCAGTGAACCCTCGTACTCCTCTTCGTGTGGGCTTCCACTGCCGCATCTTCCCCGGCTCCGCGTCGTCTCCTTCCTAGGCTTTGCCGTCGTCCACTGCCTTGGTGCTCTCGGTGCGGCGTGGTCAATGTGGTCAACGACCGACTTCCATCGGAAGAGTACTGTACGTGGAGAGGCTGACAGCTGGGTCCACGGCCACAGCCCAGTTTTTTGTGATTTTCCAAGTAAGTCGCTTTCTCAGGCCTGTTGGGCTGCAAATCTTTCAAGACGAGGAGAGCTTCATTCGGCTGGCCGAGAAAATGGCCTATCATTAATGAGAAATGGGTTGTACATTTTTAGAACACATCAAACTGGCAATTAGTTTCAAATTTCATTTTTTTTCATTTCAAGATTTTAAATTGCATTGATTTTTATGCGTGGACAATTTGTTGGATTTTATATTGATATACATTTATTTTTAAAATCAGTTTGAATGTGACTCGAAATTTCGGGATTAAAAACAGTTCGGACCGCACCGAAATATGCAAAATTTCGTATAATTTTTTAACCGTGGCCATAATATGGGTTGTAATGCTAACAAAAAGAATATGGGCTCCAAAAAAACCTTAACAATTAGCAAATGGACTGTAAATTATTAGAAATAATGGCAGATGGGTTGTATGAGGTTTTCCACAGATTTGAGGCTTTCCTAAAAAAAAGTTGACGCGCAAGCAGTGACTGTTGGATGTCCATCCAACGGCCTCGTGCTTCTTCTCTCTGCTCTTCCTGCTCCAACCGCTCAAACAAGCGCCGGCGGGACCGCCTGCTCTCTCCTCCCCGCGGCCGGCTGTGCTGTCGCGCAGGCCTCACCGCCCCACCGTACTCCCATCGCTGGCCTAGCCATCCCTCTACTCACCCACACCTGTTGTTATTCTCCGGCAACGGCAGACGAACCAGTAAACCCTCGTACAGTCGTACTCCCCTCCGCGTGAGAAACAACTGCCGAGTCTTCCCTGCCTCTGTGTCGTTCCCTTCCTAGGCCTCGCTGTCATCCACCGCCCTGGTGCTCTCGGCGCGGCCTGGTTAACGTGGTCAACGACCGACATGCATCTGAAGTGGACTGTACGTGGAGAGGCTGATAGCTGGGTCCACAGCCGCACGCAAGGAAATGCCTCCTTATTACGCGCAAAATAATGATTCCTCCACCTGACATCTGGGACCCACCGAAAGGGCCTCTGTATTTCGTGAAAAAACGTTACCGCCGCTGACAGCTTGGACCCACCAGCTATATCTTTGCACGCAAGGAAGTGCCTCCTTATTACGCACAAAAAATGAATACCCCCCCTGCTAGCTGGGACCCAGTATAGTGGCAGGCTGACTTGTGGGCCTACTAAGTTGACGGGGACGGAGGGCTTTGTCAAGTTAGTCAATATGCACGATTCTAGCTCCAGTGACCGTACGATGTCCATCCAACGGCCGTAGTGCTTCTTCAACCTCTGGTCTTCTTGCTCCAGCCGCCCAAACCAGCGCCGGTCGTGCCTCGTGCTCCTGCCTCCCGTGGCCGGCTGTGATGCGGCGGAGGCCTCACCGGCCCCTACTACTCCCTCCGCTGGCCAGACCATCCCTCTACTCACCCACACCCCTTGTAATTCTGCAGCGACGACAGCCTCACACCGCAGCGAACCAGTGAACCCTCGTACTCCTCTCTGCGTGGGCATCCAATGCCGTGTCTTCCCCGGCTCCGTGCCGTCCCCTTCCTAGGCCTCACCGTCGTCCACCGCCCTGGTGCTCTCGGCGCGGCGTGGTCAACATGGTTAAGGAACGACTTCCATTGGAAGAGTACTGTACGTGGAGAGGCTGATAGCTGGGTCCACGTTAGCCGCAAGGAAGTGCCTCCTTATTACGTGGAAAATAATTATTCCTCCACCTGATAGCAGGGACCCCCCGGACGGGCCATCGTATTTGGTGAAAAAAATGTTTCCCCCCTGACTACTGGGACCCACCGGACGGGCCAACGTATTTTGCGAAAAAAATGTTCCCCCCGCTGTCAGCTCGGACCCACCGAAGGTGCCTCCTTATTACACAAAAAAATGAATACTCCCCTTGCTAGTTGAGACCCACCTTGGTGGGAGGCTGACTTGTGGGCCTACTAAGTTGACGGGGACGGAGTGCTTTGTCAACTTAGTCAATATGAACGATTCTAGCTCCAGTGACCGTACGATGTCCATCCAACGGCCGTTGTGCTTCTTCAACCTCTGGTCTTCTTGCGCCAGTCGCCCAAAGCAGCGCCGGTCGTGCTGCATGCTCCTGCCTCCCGTGGCTGGCTGTGCTGCCGCGGAGGCCTCACCACCCCCTACTATTCCCACCGCTGGCCAGGCCCTGTGGCGACGGCAGCCTCACACCATAGCCAAACCAGTGAACCCTCATACTCCTCTCCACGCGGGCTTCCACTGCCGCGTCTTCCCCGGGTCCGCGTCGTCCCCTTCCTAGGCCTCGCCGTCGTCCACCGCCCTGGTGCTCTCGGCATGGCGTGGTCAACGTGGTCAAGGAATGGCTTCCATCGGGCGTGGACTGTACGTGGAGAGGTCGACAGCTGGGTCCACGGTCGCAGCAAGGAAGTGCCTCCTTATTAAGCGCAAAATAATTATTCCTCCACCTGACAGCGGGGACCCACCAGATGGGCCACCGTATTTCGCGAAAAAAACGTTTCCCCTTGACTGCTGGGACCCACCAGCTACATCTTCGCACGCAAGGAAGTGTGTCTGGGCAAAAAAAAACGATTCGCCCCCCTGACTGCTGGGACCCACCAGCTACATCTTCGCACGCAAGGACATGCCTGACAGTCGGGACCCACCTGGTCGAAGCATACATAGTGTTGTCATTCCGGTCGTGAACGTGTACATACATGTTGGTCGATGTAGAGCCGCGCACGTGTCATAGTAGAGGCGCGCACGTAGCATGTACACGTACGTACAGCGGCCAGTGTGCAAGAAAGAAAATACGGCCACGTTCGTACATACGGGCAGGGTCTCGAACGCCTACTCGTGCATACATACGGCCAGGGCTCATGTACATGGTTGGGTCGGAATGGAGAAATAGCGTCATCGTCATGTTCATGGGGAGCCAACCGGCTGGGTCGGAACGGAATGTGTCGTCGTGTTCATCGGGAGAGCTTGGACGGAACAGCCGATGGAAACGAGGCCTGGCGTACCGCAGAACGGAGGAAACGGCCTTGTGTTCGACCGGCCACGTTCGAAACGGGATCCTGTTCATTGGGAGGGGTCTGGCGTACCGCAAAACGGAGGAAACGGACCTCCTACGGTCGAAACGGGGGTCCTGTTGATCGGGAGGGGTGTGGTGTACCGCAAAACGGAGGAAATGGACTTGTGTTGGAGCGCTACGGTCGAAACGGGGGTCCTGTTCATCGGGAGGGGTGTGGCATGCCACAAAATGGGACTCCACGGGATACTGTTCATCTCCACCGTCGACCCCCTCCAGCCTCCACGGCTACTGTTCATCCACTGTCGACCTCCTCCAGCCTCCACCTGCGACTGTTCATCCACGGGCTCCTGTTCATCCAGCCTCCACCGCGCGCTACTCCACCGGCTACTGTTCAACCAGCCCTCTCCACGGGTTGCTGTTCAACCATCCCTCCACGGGCTACTGTTCATCCTGCCCTCCACTGTCTACTGTTCATCCTGCCCTCCACGGGGTCCTGTTCATCCTGCCCCAACCGGCTCGATCGATCGGGGTACTGTTCATCCAGAGGCAACACCACGGGGTCCTGTTCATCCACCCCCACCGGGAACTGTTCATAACCCCCCCCCCCCCCCCCCCCCCCCCGCAATTCTCACTGTTCATCCATAGGCAGCATCGATCGGCTTCAATTAGCAGCAGTAGCGGAGGAATCGCTTGATTGGGTTCAGTTAACAGCCATCGATCATCGCTCGGGTTCAGTAACGCGTAGCCTGCAGTGCAATCGCTCGGGTTCAGTTAGAGCCCAACACCTCACACACACGCGCGTACGTACGAGAGAAACGCGCATCGCTCGGCCCCCGACCATCCATCGTAACCGGGGACTCCCCGATATTTTCCGCGCCCTCGCTTCTACCACGGTTTTTTCCGTCATGGACGGCCCAAAGAATGTCATGCAGCTGCGTCTCCGGCCCGCCCAGGATGAAAAGCTCATTTTCTGCCATGATTTTTTGTCATAGAAGTAGGACCCCACCACATCTATGATGATACCGGGTTTTTTCACAATTATCGTCATAGAAGTGTCATAAGTATGACAGAAAAAATTTTGTTCGGCCCAAAATGTCACGGATGTGTCTTTTTTTGTAGTGGATGTTATATGCACGAGTAGAACACAAGTGAGTTGTGGACGATACAACTCATACTGCTTACCAGCATGTCACACTTTGGTCCGGCGGTATTGTTGGATGAAGCGGCCCGGACCGACATTATGCGTACGCTTACGCGAGACTAGTTCTACCGACGTGCTTTGCACACAGGTGGCTGGCGGGTGTCAGTTTCTTCAACTTTAGTTGAATCAAGTATGGCTACGCCCGGTCCTTGAGAAGGTTAAAACAACACTAACTTGACAAACTATCGTTGTGGTTTTGATGCGTAGGTAAGAACGGTTCTAGCTCAGCCCGTAGTAGCCATGTAAAACTTGCAACACCAAAGTAGACGACGTCTAACTTGTTTTTGCAGGGCATGTTGTGATGTGATATGGTCAAGACATGATGCTATATTTTATTGTATGAGATGATCATGTTTTGTAACCGAGTTATCGGCAACTGGCAGGAGCCATATGGTTGTCGCTTTATTGTATGCTATGCAATCGCCCTGTAATGGCTTCACTTTATCACTAAGCGGTAGTGATAGTCGTAGAAGAAATATTTGGCGAGACGACAACGATGCTACGATGGAGATCAAGGTGTCACGACGGTGACGATGGTGATCATGACAGTGCTTCGGAGATGGAGATCACAAGCACAAAATGATGATGGCCATATCATATCACTTATATTGATTGCATGTGATGTTTATCTTTTATGCATCTTATTTTGCTTAGAACGACGGTAGCATTATAAGATGATCTCTCACTAAATTTCAAGGTACAAGTGTGCTCCCTGAGTATGCACCGTTGTGAAAGTTCGTCGTGCCGAGACACCACGTGATGATCGGGTGTGATAAGCTCTACGTTCACATACAACGGGTGCAAGCCAGTTTTGCACATGCAGAATACTCGGGTTAAACTTGACGAGCCTAGCATATGCAGATATGGCCTCGGAATACTAGAGACCGAAAGGTCAAGCGTGAATCATATAGAGGATATGATCAACATAGTAATGTTCACCGAAAACTACTCCATCTCACGTGATGATCGGACATGGTTTAGTTGATATGGATCACGTGATCACTTAGATGATTAGAGGGATGTCTATCTAAGTGGGAGTTCTTTAATAATTTGATTAACTGAACTTTAATTTATCATGAACTTAGTACCTGATAGTATTTTGCATGTCTATGTTGTTGTAGATAGATGGCCCGTGCTGTTGTTCCATTGAATTTTAATGTGTTCCTTGAGAAAGCAAAGTTGAAAGATGATGGTAGCAATTACACGGACTGGGTCCGTAACTTGAGGATTATCCTCATTGCTGCACAGAAGAATTACGTCCTGGAAGCACCGCTAGGTGCCAAACCTGCTGCAGGAGCAACACCAGATGTTATGAACGTCTGGCAGAGCAAAGCTGACGACTACTCGATAGTTCGGTGTGCCATGCTTTACAGCTTAGAACCGGGACTTCAATGACGTTTTGAACGTCATGGAGCATATGAGATGTTCCAGGAGTTGAAGTTAATATTTCAAGCAAATGCCCGGATTGAGAGATATGAAGTCTCCAATAAGTTCTACAGCTGCAAGATGGAGGAGAATAGTTCTGTCAGTGAGCATATACTCAGAATGTCTGGGTATAACAATCACTTGATTTAACTGGGAGTTAATCTTCCGGATGATAGTCTTATTGACAGAATTCTTAAATCACTGCAACCAAGCTACAAGAGCTTCGTGATGAACTATAACATGCAAGGGATGGATAAGACGATTCCCGAGATCTTCGCAATGCTAAAGGCTGCGGAGGTAGAAATCAAGAAGGAGCATCAAGTGTTGATGGTCAACAAGACCACCAGTTTCAAGAAAAAGGGCAAAGGAAAGAAGAAGGGGAACTTCAAGAAGAATGGCAAACAAGTTGTTGTTCAGGAGAAGAAACCCAAGTCTGGACCTAAGCCTGAGATTGAGTGCTTCTACTACAAACAGACTAGTCACTAGAAGCGGAACTGCCCCAAGTATTTGGCGGATAAGAAGGATGGCAAGGTGAACAAAGGTATATGTGATATACATGTTATTGATGTGTAGCTTACAAATTCTCGTAGTAGTGCCTGGGTGTTTGATACTGGTTCTGTTGCTAATATTTGCAACTCGAAACAGGGACTACGGATTAAGCGAAGATTAGCAAAGGACGAGGTGACGATGCGCATGGGAAATGGTTCCAAAGTCGATGTGATCACGGTCGGCACACTACCTCTACATCTACCTTTGGGATTAGTTTTAGACCTAAATAATTGTTATTTGGTGCCAGCATTGAGCATGAACATTATATCTGGATCTTGTTTAATGCGAGACAGTTATTCATTTAAATCAAAGAATAATGGTTGTTCTATTTATATGAGTAATATCTTTTATGGTCATGCACCCTTAAAGAGTGGTCTATTCTTTTTGAATCTCGATAATGAAGATTGTAACACCCACGATGCGGCTATATCTCCCACGTGTCGGAGCACGATTTAGAGGCATAACCGCATTGTAGGCAATGTCGCAAGAGGGGTAATCTTTACACATCCCATGTACTGAATAAGAAAAGAGGTACATAGTTGGCTTACAATTGCCACTTCAAACAATACATAAATATAGCATTACAATCATCCAGATACAATCAAGGTCCGACTACGGAAACAAAATAAAGACAACCCCACATGCATAATGTCCCCGATCGCCCCAACTGGGCTCCACTACTGATCGTCTGGAAAGAAAACGTAGTATCGTCCTGAGTCCTCATCGAACTCCCACTTGAGCTCAGTCGCATCTCCTGGAACGGTATCATCGGTCCCTACATCTCGTTTTCAAAGTAATCTATGAGTCACGGGGACTCAGCAATCTCACACCCTCATGATCAAGACTATTTAAGCTTATAGGTAGGCAAAGGTATGAGGTGGAGCTGCATCAAGCACTAGCATATATGGTGGCTAACATACGCAAATGAGAGCGAGAAGAGAAGGCAAGGCACGGTCGAGAAACTATGACCAAGAAGTGATCCTAGAACAACCTGAGTTCAAGCATAACACAAGACCGTGTTCTCTTCCCGGACTCCGCCGAAAAGAGACCATGATGGCTACACACACTGTTGATCCATTTTAATTAAGTTAAGTTTCAGGTTTTCTATAACCGGACATTAACAAATTCCCATCTGCCCATAACTGTGGGCACGACTTTTGTAAGTTCAAAACCCTGCAGGGGTGTCCCAACTTAGCCCATCACAAGCTCTCACGGTCAACGAAGGATATTCCTTCTCCCAGGACAGCCTGATCAGACTCGGAACCCCGGTTACAAGACATCTCGACAATGGTAAAACTAAACCAGCAAAGCCGCCCAAATGTGCCGACAAATCCTGATAGGAGCTGCACATATCTCGTTCTCAGGGCACACTCAGATGAGGCATCCTATGAGTAAAACCAACCCTCAAGTTGCCCCGAGGTGGCCCCGCAGTCTACTCGTTTCGGACCAACACCCAGAGGAGCACTGGCCCGGGGGGGTTTAAAATAAAGATGACCCTTGAGTCCGCGGAACCCAAGGGAAAAGAGGCTGGTGGCAAATGGTAAAACCAAGGTTGGGCCTTGCTGGAGGAGTTTTATTCAAGGCGAACTATCAAGGGGTTCCCATTATAACCCAACCATGTAAGGAACGCAAAATCAAGGAACATAACACCGGTATGGCGGAAACTAGGGCGGCAAGAGTGGAACAAAACACCAGGCATAAGGCCGAGCCTTCCACCCTTTACCAAGTATATAGGTGCATTAAAGTAGACAATATATAACAATGATATCCCAACAATAAACATGTTCCAACCAGGAACAAACTCCAATCTTCACCTGCAACTAGCAATGCTATAAGAGGGGCTGAGCAAAGCGGTAACATAGCCAAACGACAGTTTGCTAGGACAAGGTGGGTTAGAGGTTTGACATGGCAATATGGGAGGCATGACAAAGCATGTGGTAGGTATCGTAGCATAGGCATAGCAATAGAGCGAGCATCTAGCAAGCAAAGATAGAAGTGATTTCGAGGGTATGGTCATCTTGCCTGCAAAGTTCTCTGAGTTGACGTAGGCTGGATCCTCGTAAAGGTTCTCAACGGGTTCCTCGATCACGTACTCGTCTCCCGGCTCTACCCAAGTTAAGAACACAAACAAAGGGAGACACAATCAACCACGATGCAATGCGCAAGCAACATGATGCAAAACATGGCATGATATGCGGGATGTGATATGCAATGCATATGCATGCTTCGGAAAGGAAAGATTGAATCAGGCCTCAACTTGGAAAACCAAGAGTGCCGTTGGAAAGATGAGTTGATTTCGGTCGAAATCGATATAAAGATCACCGGAATCGGATGCACGGTTTGCAAATGACAAGCAAAACAAATATGGCACCGATCTGCGATTAATAGCACGAGGCCATCTAAATGCATCAAGAACAACAAGCTACTGCACTCTAACATAACAACAAAGCACATGGCAGTGATCCACTCAAGATGCTTGACAAAATATGAACACTGAGCTACGACTAATTCACTCAATAGCAGGTTCAAACAAGCATGGCAAAAGTGCAAAAGATATCAGGTTCACAGACTTTGTGAAAATAACATGTCAGGAATTAACATCAGGAAGCAATGTTTAGAGCAAGATAACAATATGCTACAGGAACATATCATGGCAAAGCAAGGCATGGCATGAAACTACACAAAGCATATAACAAAAGTCCCTTACTTACCATAAGCCATAAGGGGTCAGAAAATACAATGGCAACCATGTGAACATAGCAAGTTTCGTTAACAGATTCAGACTTAGCAGAAAACTGGAACATGGCAAAACAGATTTACGTAGGCATGTTTACGAGCTCGACGCACTCACCACAAGGCATTGCATGAGATGCTAAGCGTACACCCAGCAAGTAGACATGATAAATAAGCTAACCATGGCAAGAACAATCTCATAGCATGCATGGATAAACTATAACAACCTCGGAAAAATTGATTAACACATAAACAATCTGTTAGGAACATTTTATAGCAAAAGTAGAGCAATATTGAGTCATGCTAGGGTGCTCCATAATTGCAAACAAAGACATGGATGGATAGAGCATAACAATATCTCAAATTCATCCTTACTGAACATGCTCAAAAGAGTCATGGATCACTCTGTAGCACCAAGAATACATGGCATAAAAATATCATTAGGAAAATGACTTAGAAGAATTCTAAGTCCCTGAAATCAGTAACATCATGAGAGCTACTTTGCATGCTTGTGCTAGTCACCACAAAGATCACAAAAATACATGGTATACACCCCTGTAAAGATGGCATGGCATACTTCAAAACACATGTAGGGCTCAAGTTCATAGGAGGCACACATTAAACATGGCAAAAATGACAAATGTCCAATATCTGTTAAGAATCTGAAACTAACATTACATAGCACTCTTGCAACAGCATTTAGGGCATCAAGATGAACTCAAATGAACATGGTGCAATGTAATGAAATGAAGTGCACATCGAGACGAACAGTTTGATATGCTACACGCCCAAAACGGAGCCACGGATGCAAAGACATGATGCGATGAAATATGCTAAAAATACTGAAAACTGGGACAAAAGTCAACCCTTAGGGTTCTTCCCGATCTGGATCCGAGGCACGCAAAACGAGGTTGACCGGATCCTCCCGCCGGAGTTACTTTAGAGGAAGAAGAGGATCAGTGGCCGGAGATGGAGGCGGTGGCCGGAGCCGAAAAAGTCCGGCGAGGCGGCGCGGAGATCCTGGGCGGCGTGGTTCCCGTCATGGCGGCGCGGGCAAAGGCCGACAAGCTTGCGGCGGCGGCTGGCGGCGGCGGTCGGTGATGGCGCGCGGTGGCCAGAGGCGAGGGCTCGCCGGTGCGGAGGAGGACGGTGGGGCGGCGCGGGGCGCGAGCTTCGGGCGGCGGGGCGTGGCGCACTGGGCCGGGAGGGCCGCGGTCGGGCTCCGGCGGGCCCGCGCGGGTGACGTGGAGGGGCGGCGGCTCCGGGTGGCGATGTGGCGGTGGGGGATTGGGCGCAGGGCGGCGGAGGCTGAGGTGTCGCCCTCTGATTGGCCAGGGTGACGCGTCCGGCGGACACGTCCGGCACGGGCGGACTTGTCCGGCGGCGCGAGGTGGAAGGAGACTAGGGTTAGGGTGGAATTGATCCGAGATTTTTGATGGAGGCACCTATTTATACATAGAAGGAGCTAGGAGGCTCCAAATTGAGCACGGTTTTCGGCCACGCGATCGTGATCGAATGACCGAGATGATGAAGGGGGTTTAGGTGGGTTTTGGGCCACTTTGGAGAGGTGTTGGGCTGCAACACACACGAGGCCTTTTCGGTTCCTCGGTTAACCGTTGGAGTATCAAACGAAGTCCAAATGGCACGAAACTTGACAGGCGGTCTACCGGTAGTAAACCAAGGCCGCTTGGCAAGTCTCGGTCCAATCCGAGAACGTTTAACACCCGCACACGAAAAGAGGCAAAAAGGGGGCACCGGAGGACATAGGAGCGCCGGAATGCAAAACGGACAACGGGGAAAATGCTCGGATGCAAGAGACGAACACGTATGCAAATGCGATGCACATGATGACATGATATGAGATGCATGACAAAGACAAAAGCAACATGAAGACAAAACCAAACAATGAGGAATATCATAACTTAGTGCCGAAAATGGCAAGAGTTGGAATACAAATGTGGCAAGTTACATATGGGGCGTTACAACACTCCACCACTACGAAAGGATCTCATCCCAAGATCTAGGACTAGAAAAACTGCGGATATTCGGAACAGAGGTGGTCCTCGCGTTCCCAGGTGGCTTCACGGTCGGAATGATGTGACCACTTCACTTTCAGGAATTTGATAGACTTGTTGCGAGTCTTGCATTCAGTTTCTTCAAGAATAGCAATGGGATGCTCATGATAAGACATGTCTTCTTGGATATCAATCTCTTCAAAGTTGATGGTGCGGTCAGGAGTCTTGAAACACTTGCGGAGCTAAGACACATGAAACACGTCGTGCACGTTTGCAAAGTTGGATGGAAGCTCAAGTTGATAGGCGAGGTCGCCTCTTTTGCCAATGATCTTGAAAGGACCCATGTATCTAGGGGCAAGCTTCCCTTTGATACCGAAGCGGCGAGTACCTTTCATTGGAGAGACGCGGAGGTAGACATGGTCTCCGATCTCGAAAGCCAAGTCATGATGTTTGCTATCATAGTAACTCTTCTGGCGCGATTGCGCGGCTTTGAGATTTTCATGAATGACTTTGCACATTTCTTCAGCCTCTGTGATCAAGTCATTACCAAGAAGTTGGCGTTCACCAGTCTCTGACCAATTAACAGGAGTACGGCACTTCCTACCATAGAGGATATCGAATGGGGCCTTGCCCAAAGTCGCTTGGAAGCTGTTGTTGTAGGAGAACTAGGCATATGGAAGACAATCTTCCCACTTCATACCGAAGGAAATGACACAAGCCCTGAGCATATCTTCAAGAATTTGATTGACCCTCTCGACTTGGCCACTAGTTTGAGGATGAAAAGCTGTGCTGAAGCGAATGTTGGTGCCCATGGCCTTCTGGAAGGAATCCCAAAACTTAGAGGTAAAGATGCTACCACGATCTGAAGATATCAACTGCGGTATGCCGTGCAGGGAGACAATCCTGGAGGTATATAGCTCTGCCAACTGAGCTGCTGTGATAGATTCTTTGATAGGAAGAAAATGAGCCACTTTAGTGAGCTTGTCGATGACAACGAAGATAGCATCATTGCCACGCTTGGACTTAGGAAATCCAGTCACAAAGTCCATATCAATATGGTCAAACTTCCATTCTGGAATGGCAAGAGGTTGGAGGAGACCAACTGGTCGTTGGTGTTCTGCTTTCACTCTTCTGCAGACATCACATTCGTTCACGAACTGAGCAATCTCGCGCTTCATTCGAGTCCACCAATACGACTGCTTAAGGTCATGATACATCTTTGTACTTCCAGGGTGAATTGAGAGGAGTGAATTGTGAGCTTCGTTCATAATGACTTTACGAAGGTCACCCTTAGGAACAACAATGCGATCCTCGAATAATAGAGTATCATTGTCATCAAGACGATAGCACATGTACTTGGGTTGACTCTTGGAAATCCCAATCTTCACCTTCTTCACCATAGCATCAAGAAGTTGAGCCTCACGAATCTGATCTTCCAAAGTAGGAGAGACTTGGAGGTTGGCGAGGAATCCTTGAGGAACAACTTGGAGATTAAGTTTGCGGAAAGCTTCACAAAGCTCTGGTTGGTAGGGCTTGAGAATTAAACTGTTGCAGTAAGCCTTTCTGCTCAATGCGTCAGCAATTACATTGGCCTTGCCTGGAGTATATTCGATACTCGGATTATACTCTTGAATCATTTCGACCCAACGAGTCTGCCTGAGGTTGAGGTTGGGCTGAGTGAAGATGTACTTGAGACTCTTATGATCAGTGAAGATGTCCACTTTCCTTCCCAACAAGAGATGTCTACATGTTAAAAGAGCATGGACAACTGCCACCAACTCGAGGTCATGAGTGGGGTAGTTCTTTTCGTTGGGCTTCAACTGGCGAGAGGTATAGGCCACAACTTTCTTCTCTTGCATCAACACTGCACCGAGACCTTGAAGGGAAGCATCACAGAAAACCTTGAATGGTTTGGATTCATCAGGAGGAGTCAGAACTGGAGCTGTGACTAACTTCTCTTTTAGGGTGTTGAAAGTGATGTCACATTTAGGCGACCAGACATACTTCACATGTTTCTGGAGAAGGTTGGAAAGAGGCTTCGCGATCTTTGAGAAATTCTCAACGAACCTTCGACAATAGCTTGCGAGCCCAAGGAAGCTGCGGAGTTGCTTCACATTCTGAGGCGGTTCCCAATTCACAATTGCAGACACCTTCTCAGGATTAATAGCTATGCCCTTGGCGGAGATGATATGCCCAAGGTAGAGAACCTCATCAAGCCAAAACTCGCACTTTGAAAACTTCGCATAGAACTGATGTTCTCTGAGTTTATCCAGCACCAAACACAAGTGCTTGGCATGATCCTCCTTGTTCTTGGAAAAGACCAAAATGTCATCGAGATAGACCAAGACGAAGTCATTTGTGTAGGCATTGAAGATGAAGTTCATCATGCGAGAGAAAGTTGGAGGAGCGTTGACAAGGCCGAAAGACATGACAGTGTATTCGTATGAACCATAGCTTGTTCTGAACGCTGTCTTGGGGATATCTTCTTCACGAATGCGATTCAGATGATAGCCCATACGGAGGTCAACCTTAGAGAATACTTGAGCACCTTTGAGTTGTTCGAAAAGCTCATTGATGTTGGGAAGTGGGTACTTGTTCTTTATGGTCTTCTTGTTCAATGGACAGTAGTCGACACAAAGTCGGTCCGTTCCATCCTTCTTCTTGACAAAAAGAACACCACAACCCCATGGAGAAGAACTTGGTCGGATGAGACCCATACGCTCTTGAATATTGAGTTGTTTCTTCAGCTCCTTCAACTCTTCTGGTCCAATCATGTAAGGACGTTTGCAAACAGGTTCTGTGCCAGGCTCAAGATCGATGACGAATTCAACTGGCCGGTGAGGAGGCATTCCTGGAAGCTCTTCTGGAAAGACGTCTTGATATTCACAAACGACTGGAATCTGAGAGATGGCATCCAACTCACCCTTCTCATTGAGAGAAAACAGTCGAATGGTATCATCACGAGCGGCAAAGATGATTACATCCTCAGACGAATGTGTCAATTGAATCTGTCTGGCAGCACAATCAAGCTGAGCCTTGTGCTTAGAAAGCCAGTCCATTCCGAGAATAAGATCAATATCCGAGTTACCAAGGACCACTGGAGAGGACAGAAATTTATAGTCTCCAAACTGAACAGAGACATCGGAAGCGACCAAACTAGAAGTCATAAGCTTTCCGGGAGAAACAACTTGCATGACTTCGGGCAAAACCTCTATGTCAACATTGTGCTTCGATGCAAAAGGGAATGACAAGAAAGAATGCGATGCACCAGTATCAAAAAGAACTCTTGCAGGAATATCATTAACAGGAAGGTTACCCATTATCACATCTGACGAGTCCTCTGCCTGAGCTGCGTTCATCATGTTGACCTTTGCAAACTTGGGATTATGCTTGACCACTGCGGTGCTGGCAGATCTCATAGGAGGAGGAGGAAGACGCCTCTGGTTGAAGCATTTTTTTGCATAGTGACCCTTCTGCTGGTAATTGTTGCACGTAACCTCTGAGAGCGGACGGTGACACGGAGCACTTGATCTTGGAGCATGAGACGAAGTATTGTTCTGAAAGCCTGGGTTGGGGGGGTGGGAAGATCCATTGTCACCTTTGATCTTCTGCTGATAAGGCTGACGGAACGGAGGAGGAGGAGGCAACCAATACTTTTGCTGCTTAGTTGTCACTTCAGTTGAGGAAGAAGGAGTTGCATCCCTGACTCTCTTCTTGGAAGCATCGCACTTGAGCTGAGCAGCCTCTTGCTTCAGTGCCATGTTGTAGAACTCATCATACTTCTTCGGCTCAAAAAGCACGAGAGCTAGTTGCAGATCTTCTCTGAGGCCACCTCTGAACTGATAAATCATGCTCTTCTCGCCAGGGACGTCTTGCTTAGCGAAACGAGCGAGCTTCTGGAACATGATGTTGTACTGGTAAACAGACAAGCTGCCTTGCTACAGATTGTGGAACTCCTCACGCTTGCTCTCAACAACACTCTGAGGAATGTGGTGAGCTTTGAAGTCTTGGCGGAATTCATCCCAGGTAATCACACGACCTCCTCTGGAATCTTTGTATTGCTGATACCACTCTGCAGCTTGGTCTTTGAGTTGGAACGAAGCAAACTTGACAAAGTCCTCAGGCCTGACATTGCTGCACTTGAAATGCTTGCAGATATCCACGAGCCAATCATCAGCGTCTGTTGCCTCGACACAGTTACTGAAGGTCTTTGGCTGGTTTGCGAGGAACTGGTTGAGTGTAGCAAACTGATTCTGGTTGTTGCCATGGCATTGATTTCCTTGGTTGCACTCTTGCAAGAGTTGCATAAGCATCTGCGTGTTGGCGTTGGTAGCGGCCATCACAGCTTGCCATGCCTTCGGAGGTGGAGGTGGTGGCGGCGGTTCAGGATTCTGACGCGTTGGAGGAGCCATCCTGAAGAGGGTGACATCCGTTAGCATCTTGACAGACATATATTCAAGCTGAATCAAATGGATCGAAATTGCAACATATAGCCTTAACATTCGAACAAGAATGAACGATGAAATTCCAAATTAAATGGTCACACTTCCATAAATTGAGAAGCCACTTAGATAGAGGTAGACGAATAAAACAACAAGGTATGGACATGAACAAATACTTGGTGAGGATTACCCAATCACAAACCAAATATCTGCGAAAGAAATACTAGAGCTACATGAATTCCCACCTATGAAACTCCCAAAATTTTCCCGGTTATGCAATCAGGTGTTGGGGATACAGGGGAAGCATAATATCTCACCCAAAGCTAGCAAATCCTACATCCAGCTATACCAATCCTTCAACACATAACCAAGAAACCTTCGGAAATCATTTACCTCAACCTTCGAAAAGCGTCCGTTATACGAGTTATGGCAATACTCCCGAACTCCCGCCCCGGTACTGGGTGGTGTCGAGGTTATCTCACCAACAACTGCATAAAAGAGATTTTTTATGTCGGCGAAACTCAGGTATTCCAGAACTGCAACGATAAAATTGTGACGACAACACCTCGGAGCTCAACTCCCCGGGACACTGCCACAACCCCTAAATGTCAGGAGGCACCAAGAACAATGTTCTCGTCACAAAACCATCGGAACAATTCCAAGATACCCGCGTGATCCTAAAAAAGATTTTAGTGAAATTTGAGAAGAGAAGAGTCAAAACTCTACGTCAGGATGCCTCACCAGAGCGACGAAGGGACTGAGGAGTAAAAGAATCCTACTCTCCGATATATATAATCCTAAAAGACTCAAAACATTTTTCTAGACTCAACAACGCCAACAATTCGATCAAGCAGGGGGCTCCTAAGTCAGGGAAGGCTCTGATTACCAACTTGTAACACCCACGATGCGGCTATATCTCCCACGTGTCGGAGCACGATTTAGAGGCATAACTGCATTGTAGGCAATGTCGCAAGAGGGGTAATCTTTACACATCCCATGTACTGAATAAGAAAAGAGGTACATAGTTGGCTTACAATCGCCACTTCAAACAATACATAAATATAGCATTACAATCATCCAGATACAATCAAGGTCCGACTACGGAACCAAAATAAAGACAACCCCACATGCATAATGTCCCCGATCGCCCCAAGTGGGCTCCACTGATCATCTGGAAAGGAAATGTAGTATCGTCCTGAGTCCTCATCGAACTCCCACTTGAGCTCAATCGCATCTCCTGGAACGGTATCATCGGTCCCTGCATCTCGTTTTGGAAGCAATCTGTGAGTCACGGGGACTCAGCAATCTCACACCCTCGCGATCAAGACTATTTAAGCTTATAGGTAGGCAAAGGTATGAGGTGGAGCTGCAGCAAGCACTAGCATATATGGTGGCTAACATACGAAATGAGAGCGAGAAGAGAAGGCAAGGCATGGTCGAGAAACTATGACCAAGAAGTGATCCTAGAACAACCTATGTTCAAGCATAACACGAGACCGTGTTCTCTTCCCGGACTCTGCCGAAAAGATACCATCACGGCTACACACACTGTTGATCCATTTTAATTAAGTTAAGTTTCAGGTTTTCTACAACCGGACATTAACAAATTCACATCTGCTCATAACCGCGGGCACGGCTTTCGAAAGTTCAAAACCCTGCAGGGGTGTCCCAACTTAGCCCATCACAAGTTCTCACGGTCAACGAAGGATATTCCTTCTGCCAGGACGGCCTGGTCAGACTCGGAATCTCAGCTACAAGACATCTCGACAATGGTAAAACTAAACCAGCAAAGCCGCCCGAATGTGCCGACAAATCCCGATAGGAGCTGCACATATCTTGTTCTCAGGGCACACTCGGATGAGGCATCCTACGAGTAAAACCAACCTCAAGTTGCCCCGAGGTGGCCCCGCAGTCTACTCGTTTTGGACCAACACTCAGAGGAGCACTGGCCCGGGGGGTTAAAATAAAGATGACCCTTGAGTCCGCGGAACCCAATGGAAAAGAGGCTAGGTGGAAAATGGTAAAACCAAGGTTGGGCCTTGCTGGAGGAGTTTTATTCAAGGCAAACTGTCAAGGGGTTCCCATTATAACCCAATCGTGCAAGGAACGCAAAATCAAGGAACATAACACTGGTATGACGGAAACTAGGGCGGCAAGAGTGGAACAAAACACCAGGCATAAGGCCGAGCCTTCCACCCTTTACCAAGTATATAGGTGCATTCAAGTAGACAAGATATAATAATGATATCCCAACAATAAACATGTTCCAACCAGGAACAAACTCCAATCTTCACATGCAACTAGCAATGTTATAAGAGGGGTTGAGCAAAGTGGTAACATAGCCAAACGACGGTTTGCTAGGACAAGGTGGGTTAGAGGTTTGACATGGCAATATGGGAGGCATGATAAAGCATGTGGTAGGTATCGTAGCATAGGCATAGCAATAGAGCGAGCATCTAGAAAGCAAAGATAGAAGTGATTTCGAGGGTATGGTCATCTTGCTTGCAAAGTTCTCTGAGTTGACGTAGGCTGGATCCTCGTAAACGTTCTCAACGGGTTCCTCGATCACGTACTCGTCTCCCGGCTCTACCCAAGGCAAGAACACAAGAAAAGGGAGACACAATCAACCACGGTGCAATGCGCAAGCAACATGATGCAAAACATGGCATGATATGTGGGATGTGATATGCAATGCATATGCATGCTTCGGAAAGGATAGATTGAATCAGGCCTCAACTTGGAAAACCAAGAGTGTCGCTGGAAAGATGAGTTGATTTCGGCCGAAATTGATATAAAGATCACCGGAAACGGATGCACGGTTTGCAAATGGCAAGCAAAACAATAATGGCGGAAAGCTGCGATTAACAGCACAAGGCCATCTAAATGCATCAAGAACAACAAGCTACTGCACTCTAACATAACAACAAAGCACATGGCAGTGATCCACTCAAGATGCTTGACAAAAGATGAACAGTGAGCTACGGCTAATTCACTCAATAGCAGGTTCAAACAAGCATGGCAAAAGTGCAAACGATATCAGGTTCACAGACTTAGTGAAAAATAACAACATGCTAGGATTTAACATCAGGAAGCAATGTTTAGAGCAAGATAACAACATGCTACATGAACATATCATGGCAAAGCAAGGCATGGCATGAAACTACACAAAGCATATAACAAAAGTCCCTTACTGACCATAAGCCAAAAGGGATCAGAAAATACAATGGCAACCATGTGAACATAGCAAGTTTCGTTAACAGATTCAGACTTAGCAGAAAACTGGAACATGGCAAAACAGATTTACGTAGGCATGTTTACGAGCTCGATGCACTCACCACAGGGCATTGCATGACAAGCTAAGCATACACCTAGCAAGTAGACATAATAAATAAGCTAACCATGGAAAGAACAATCTCATAGCATGCATGGATAAACTATAACAACATCGGCACAATTGATTAACACATAAACAATCTGCCAGGAACATTTTATAGCAAAAGTAGAGCAATATTGAGTCATGCTAGGGTGCTCCATAATTGCAAACAAAGACATGGATGGATAGAGCATAACAATATCTCAAAATCATCCTTACTGAGCATGCTCAAAAGAGGCATGGGTCACTCTGTAGCACCAAGAATACATGGCATACAAATATCATCAGCAAAATGACTTAGAAGAATTCTAAGTCCCTGAAATCAGTAACATCATGAGAGCTACTTTGCATGCTTGTGCTAGTCACCACAAAGATCTCAAAAATACATGGCATACACCCCTGTAAAGATGGCATGGCATACTTCAAAACACATGTAGGGCTCAAGTTCATAGGAGGCACACATTAAACATGGCAAAAATGACAAATGTCCAATATCTGTTAAGAATCTGAAACTAACATTACATAGCACTCTCTTAACAGCATTTAGGGCATCGAGATGAACTCAAATGAACATGGTGCAATGTAATGAAATGAAGTGCACATCGAGACGAACAATTTGATATGCTACACGCCCAAAACGGAGCCACGGATGCAAAGATATGATGCGATGAAATATGCTAAAAACTACTGAAACTGGGACAAAAGTCAACCCTTAGGGTTCGTCCAGATCTGGATCTGAGGCACGCAAAACGAGATTGACCGGATCCTCCCGCCGGAGTTACTATAGAGGAAGAAGAGGATCGGCGGCCGGAGATGGAGGCGGTGGCCGGAGCCGACGAAGTCCGGTGAGGCGGCGCAGAGGTCCTGGGCGGCGCGGTTCCCGTCGTGGCGGCGCGAGCGAAGGCCGACGAGCTTGCGGCAGTGGCTGGAGGCGGCGGTCGGTAATGGAGCGCGGTGGTTGGAGGTGAGGGCTCGCCGGCGCGGAGGAGGAAGGCGGGGAGGCGCGGGGCGCGAGCTTCGGGCGGCGGGGCCGGGAGGGCCGCGGTCGGCCTCCGGCGGGCCCGCGCGGGCGACTCGGAGGGGCGGCGGCTTCGGGTGGCGATGTGGCAGCGGGGGATTGGGCGCGGGGCGGCGGAGGCTGAGGTGTCGCCCTCTGATTGGCCGGGGTGACGCGTGTGGCGGACACGTCCGGCGCGGGTGGACTTGTCCGGCGGCGCGAGGTGGAAGGAGACTAGGGTTAGGGTGGAATTGATCCGGGATCTTTTATGGAGGCACCTATTTATACATAGAAGGAGCTCGGAGGCTCCAAATTGAGCACGGTTTTCGGCCACGCGATCGTGATCGAACGACCGAGATGATGAAGGGGTTTAGGTGGGTTTTGGGCCACTTTGGAAAGGTGTTGGGCTGCAACACACACGAGGCCTTTTCGGTTCCTCGGTTAACCGTTGGAGTATCAAACGAAGTCCAAATGGCACGAAACTTGACAGGCGGTCTACCGGTAGTAAACCAAGGCCGTTTGGAAAGTCTCGGTCCAATCTGAGAATGTTTAACACCCGCACACGAAAAGAGGCAAAAAGGGGGCACCGGAGGACATAGGAGCGCCGGAATGCAAAACGAACAACGGGGAAAATGCTCGGATGCAGGAGACGAACACGTATGCAAATGCGATGCACATGATGACATGATATGAGATGCATGACAAAGACAAAAGCAACACGAAGACAAAACCCAACAACGACGAATATCATAACTTAGTGCCGAAAATGGCAAGAGTTGGAATACAAATATGGCAAGTTACATATGGGGCATTACAAAGATACACATATTCATAGTATTGAAGCTAAAAGATGCAGAGATGATAATGATAGTGCAACTTATTTGTGGCACTGCCGTTTGGGTCATATTGGTGTAAAGCGCATGAAGAAACTCCATTCTGATGGACTTTTGGAATCACTTGATTATGAATCACTTGGTACTTGCAAACAATGCCTCATGGGCAAGATGACTAAAACACCGTTCTACGAAAGAATGGAGCGAGCAACAGATTTATTGGAAATCATACATAGTGATGTATGTGGTCCGATGAATGTTGAGGCTCGTGGCGGATATCGTTATTTTCTCACCTTCACAGATGATTTGAGCATATATGGGTATATCTACTTGATGAAACATAAGTCTGAAACATTTGAAAAGTTCAAAGAATTTCAGAGTGAAGTGGAAAATCATCGTAACAAGAAAATAAAATTTCTACGATCTGATCGTGGAGGAGAATATTTGAGTTACGAGTTTAGTCTTAATTTGAAACAATGCAGAATAGTTTCGCAACTCACGCCACCCAGAACACCACAGCGTAATGGTGTGTCCCGACGTCGTAATCGTACTTTACTAGATATGGTGTGATCTACGATGTCTCTTACCAATTTACCGCTATCATTTTGGGGGTATTCTTTAGAGACGGTTGCATTCACATTAAATAGGGCACCATTTAAATCCGTTGAGACTACTCCTTATGAACTGTGGTTTGGCAAGAAACCAAAATTGTCATTTCTTAAAGTTTGGGGCTGCGACGCTTATGTGAAAAAGTTTCAACCCGATAAACTCGAACCCAAATCGGAGAAATGTGTTTTCATAGGATACCCAAAAGAAACAGTTGGGTACACCTTCTATCACAGATCCGAAGGCAATACTTTTGTTTCTAAGAATGGATCCTTTCTAGAGAAGGAGTTTCCCTCAAAAGAAGTGAGTGGGAGGAAAGTGGAACTAGATGAGGTAACTGCACCTGCTCCCTTATTGGAAAGTAGTTCATCACAAAAACCGGTTTCTGTGACACCTACACCAATTAGTGAGGAAGCTAATGATGATGATCATGAAACTTCAGATCAAATTACTATCGAACCTCGTAGGTCAACCAGAGTAAGATCCGCACCAGAGTGGTACGGTAATCCTGTTCTGGAGGTCATGTTACTAGACCATGACGAACCTACTGACGGTGTCCTGGACTAGAGGGTACTCACCACGTCGTTTCCCAATCAGTTGGATTGGGCCAAGGACCCCCATGGCCGTATGCTCATGGGCCAGTTTGGACAGCCGATGTATACACGAGGAATATTCCACAAGACTTGGTGATCAAGACAAGGACTCCTCTCCACCGGCGTACTCGACTAGGACTCTTGTTATCCTAGGCCTCTGGTACATTATATAAGCCGAGGCCAGGCTAGTCGGTAGATTATTATGACATTACTCATCATACCTGTAGGTTTTAGACCACAACATACGATCTCAAGGTAGATCAACTCTTGTAACCCCTATACTCATCAAAGTCAATCAAGCAAGAAGTAGGGTATTACCTCCATCAAGAGGGCCCGAACCTGGGTAAACATCGTGTCCCCTGCCCCCTGTTACCATTGGTCCTTAGACGCACAGTTCGGGACCCCCTACCTGAGAGCTGTCGGTTTTGACACCAACAATGGTGCTTTCATTGAGAGTTCCGTTGTGTGATCGGCAAAGGATCAATGGCTCGCCCGCAGATCAATTGCGATGTCGTTATCTTCGTCGCCGGCTTGAATGGTCACCTTGGCTCGACCGAGGACCACGCTCCATCTTTGCTCGTCATGTTCGGACGGTGGCCTTCATCAACATCAACTCCGATCTCTATCAAAATCATGGAGGAATCATCCAAGGAGCTCGGGGGCTCAACGTCAACATTGCCCACGGGCAACCGTGCTGTTTTTTTAAACAGCAAACTTGTATCCGCTGCCACGACCTCTTCGAGCATCGCTTTGACGATTTCTTTGGTGCAATTTTGCGGAATTGAATCTACAACAACCATGCAAAATTTCGTCGAGTTTCGATGGAGGAATCTCGGGTAATCTACGATATACCGGAACCCTGTCAAATCTAGATGGGAATCTAGACGAGTTTAGGGCGTGGTCTCCAGCACCTAGCTCGGACATCCTTTGGAAAATCCAACCGTTGATCGTCTGCATAATTCCTATATCTACCACCTCTCAAAATTTCAGCTCGATCCAACCGTCCAAATTCCGGGAACCTTCCGATTAGTGCATCACTTTTCGGACCTATTTTCTGCACGAATACGGATCCGACCAGAATTCATGTTTCTTTATGAATGTGATATTGGACAACCTTTTTAAAGGAATTTTCTTCTATGGTATTGTGCGTTGTTTTTAACATGTGCCCATAAAATTTTAAGTCTTCTTTGAGGCACTCTTCACCATCGCGCTGGTGTCACACTAGTCCAGTAATATTGCTCCACATCTGCCGACCTGCGCTAGACAGATCGTCGCTTCATCGAGCCGAGCCTAACCTTATCGGATCATTAGCTCGGCAAGCCGAACAAGAGTTCGGCATCACGAAGGATAAATCATCACCAACACCATCGCCCACGGATTGCACGGGTCAGGCGCGCCGACATCGCCACTCAGTCAGTTCATCAATCCGGCATTGACCGCGTCACAAGTTATGACCAGTATCGGCATGGCTGCACCATTGCTTTTTCAAGCCGATGTCCATCACGCCGAACTGCTTCAACATCTCGGCTGACATGGCAGCTGCAATGTCTCCTTACTGACCCGCTCCGTCATCTCGGCTAGACTGGGGACTTTGCTATTTCTTCATCAACATACTTTGCTGACTTCGGCGTCACCAGCCGACCAGTTCATCATGTTAGCTGGACCGGGGGCTTTGCCTCAGTGAGCCCACCTTTGCCAGCATCGCCATGCCGTCGCTTTATCGCCCATCAGGCAATGGGTGTGCAGATCGAGTCCCAATTTTGGGAGTAACCTTTCTTCATATTGCTACAACAGATAAATCAGGTGCTATTAATCCTAGTATTTTTTCTTGCTTGGGTTTATTTTCCCCAAGGAATTATTACTCTGGTTTGTTTCATCATCTGTACACAGGTCTATCAAATGGTGGCTGCATTAACAATGGTAGCGTGGTGGTTTGGCCAGTTTCCGTATACAGTTCGGCGAATGCCGCATCCGGAACTCAGACCGGCCTGCGAATTCAGGCTTGGCCACGCCTTCACTGCGTCACGCCGACGCCCTGTATCGACATGACTTCGGCGCCAGGCCACATCTCTTTCAATAAATTATTTTTGCGAAAAGCAATTATCCTTTTTGGACCGCACTATTTTATGTGTGTAGGTGATCGACTTCGACTACGTCATGCGGTCACTTTAGCAAGCTGACGTCATTGTCCCAATCGGCTCGCGTGATCACCTTGTTGGTCGAATCGCCATACCGATATGTTCGGTTGCCTCCGGGACTTCGGCATCGCTGAGAGAGCTCTACCTCATCGAGTGTTCAGCACACGGGCCATATTTCTTTTATTACTCACTTTGCGTAAATTATTAATTATGCAACATTTTTTTATTCCTATTATCTCCGGCTTGCACTATTTTCTGTGCATAGGTAAAGGATCCGGGTCGGGCAGCGCTCTCACCTCGGCGTACCGACGTACCACATCACCTCGGCTGGACCGAGGGCTTCGTCATTACTTCATTAAGCCACGTCGGGGACTTCGCTGTCACACTGCCGACCTGCATTGGTCGTGCTATGTCGCCACTTCGGAGTGCCGAGCTCTTCGCTCCGCCACCTCGGGACCTGCTTGGGGGCTGGGACCTTGTCCCGCCGTAAGCTCGGGTCGTGCATCGACACCGATCACATTAACCAGCTAAGCCGGTTCCATGCTTAAAAACCTTTATTTTTAAATTTCGTTTGTTTCGACCAAGCATTATGCTTTTTTGACAAAAAGTCATTTGCGAAAAACTTTCTTTGTCAAAACCTTGTTTGTTGCAAGCAAATTCAAATACCCCGTTTACTTGGGGGCTTCCTTTATGAAGCCTTTCCTCTTGCATATGATTATACTTGTATGGCTTCGTTCCTTATTCGTGTATTACGCCACAATATGCACCATGTTGACTTAAGTGTTTCGCAAGCTGGGTTGCCTGGCTCCTGTGCTTACCCCTACATTCCCGATTGTTCGGCTAGGCAGTAAAGGGAGCACCTCTGCGATTATTACTACCGGGTCATCCGAGTTAGTACCTCAGACTGGGTGAAGCCGAAAGCTAGCGCTCTTATTGTTTTCAATAATGGTCGGCACACAATGGAACTCATGAGTACAAAAAATCTATTGCACAAGTCTCATGGTAACAATGAGCAACCGAAGAAAGGTATCGGTGGAGGTACTATTTTCTTCAAAGATGCTCCTTACACTTCATCAGTAATATAGCATACGTTCCCTGAGCGCGCTTTGTCTGTTACAGCCTTATGGCCTGATTGCCTGGTTATCGGAAACATCATCGATGCTTTCGACAGGTGGAGTACATGGCACTTTTCGGTCCTTGACCGAAGAGGAGAAGTCGACGGTCGGTTAATACACGTTTAAAGTTCGGGTGAACACAGATATGATATAAGTACATCGGTACATACAATCATTATACATAAAATTCTTTTACCCAAGTCACTTGGGGGCTCTTAAAATTTATATGAGCTATTTTATAGTAAATGTGTTTTCTTCTTGGTTGTTAGAAAGTCATTTTCTACCTCTCCTTTTTCGACTCAAGTGTATGGTCAACATTCGGATAGCATGTCTTCTCTCTAAAAAGCCGCTCGAGTTTAGTTCGCTAAACTGGCCTCGAAGAAGTACTCCGCCTTTGGGATAAGGAGCTCGAAGCCGTAGGCTGGCCCGCTTGAGTGTTGAGATTGGGTGTGTCATGTTAAAGCACGGCAGAAGCACAATTTTTCTTTTTTCCAATTTTTGGATTGGCACCGAACACTTGATCTTGTTCGGACGTCAAGTTTTTACTGACGTTTTTTGGTTTTCCAAGCTTATGGCACTTTTAAACTATTTGCGTGTTTCCATCCTAAGTCTCGCAGTGCAACGCCGGACACCTTTAGAGATTCGGAAAAAACATTCTCGGATATTGCTAAATATGCATCGGTTTCGAATTGTGTCTTCGGTCAATAGTTGGGTTGCCCGGCTCCTGTTCTTGACTCCTACGTTCCGGGAGAACCACTGCGATTGTGCTTCCAGCTCGCATGGTCAAGCAACTCAGTGGAGAAAGCCGAAAAATGTCTGTCACAACAAGCGTAAACTGGTCAGCGATTCGATGACTATGTTAAATGACGGGTTGTTCATAACATTGGCCGAAGTGTTTATGGCTTGACCTCGGATGTCGTCGAACACTAACCGGGGGCTCATGGCTAGCTTCCCCAGTTTAAAGCTCCTATGACTAAGTGAAAGTTATAAAGCCCGCATATCTGATTGCCTCGTTTCCGCTAACACAACCGCCTTCGGGCACCGAGACGTCGGCTAAGGGTTGTCTTGTTATTGCGGAGACACCCTGCGTAGTATCTAAAAAGGGGTAGAAGCCGACGATGGGCCACTTTCAACTGATAAACGGTCGTAACGGAGTCAAAATAAACATATCATCGTCATTTGTATTTAATATACAAGGGCTGCCTTCCGTAATCATCATTATAAAGCCATAAATATGCATCAATTTGACTTAAGATTTTTGCCAAGCTAGGTTGCCTGGCTCCTCTGCTTACCCCTACGTTCTCGATTGTTCGGCTAGGCGGTAAAGGGAGCACCTCTGTGATTGTTACTACCGGGTCATCCGAGTTAGTACCTCAGACTGGGTGAAGCCGAAAGCTGGTGATCTTAAAGGATCACATTGGTCGGCAACGACGGAAGTAAAAAATTTGGTTCATTAATACCACAGAGTTCAGGAACTTTCCCCGAACTAAATCCTCAATATTTTCCTCCCACATTGATCGGAGGCGAGGATAAGCATGACGACCCAAAGAAAGGAACCGATAGTGGGACTATTTTCCTTGGAAGATGTTTCTTACATTAAGTAATATAACATATCTCTCCACGTACCTTTGTTTATAAAACTGTATGGTCGGATTGCCTTGTTTTCCATAAATCTTTGCCCTTATAACGGCTTTATAAAGTAGGACAAACACTCCCCGGCTTCTGGCCGAGGAGGTTGAAGCTGATGGTCGGTCAACAAAGTTTTGTACAAAGCGGATCTGAGCATTAATGATATGAAGTACTTGGATACGTAGAATCATTACACATAATTTGTGGTTTTACTCTAGATATCGATCCTTAATTCGGCCACCCGTGCTCACATTAAGGCTCGGGGGCTACTGGGCTTCAGGCTTATCATTCACTAATATTGAAAGGGGCATATTGATCCCTTGATCTGGTGTTGCCACCCGACCAGTGTCTCAGGGGCTACTGCATTGACAATCCAATGCAGAAAATTTAAAGTGCAATATAGCTTTTGAGGAGATTGTGATCCTCAGGTTGGTTCGCCGCACCCAACCTGAATCTCGAGGAATTTTCACACCGCCTTTTGTGTCCGGAAGTACTCTGCCGAGCTAGGAGTTGATCCTCAGGCCGATTTTGTGAATCAACCTGAGTCTCAGGGGCTATTGGGATCAGCGGTCTTATGTCATCCTTCAGGTGCATCTCAGGTTTTAGACCAATACACACCTTGAGGGCTACTGACTATATATCTCGGCAGAGAATAAATTGCACCAATCAAAAATATTGGCAAAAAATTGGCCCGCAGTTGGGGTGGTGCACCTCCTCAGAAGCAGTCTAGCATAAACCTTGGGCGCTAGTGGCTGGCTCCATAGAGGGCATTTCCGGCATTAAGCTCGGCTAAACTCCTTCAACTTTTTTGAACCAAGGTGATTTATGGCACCTCGGATATAGTCCGGCATTGGAGCTCGGATACATTCCGGCGTTGGAGCTCGGAAGCAGTCTGGCGTTGGTGCTCGGCTGCAAAGGATCCCTCGAATGCAGTCCGGCATTGGAGCTCGGACGCAAGAGGACGCTGCCGCCCGGGAACAACTTCAAACCCGAGGTGTGGCATAAAAATAACAAGGCATTGATAAAGGCCGAGAACTTAAAGGGGCTCCTCGGATACCCGACTTGTAAACTCTTCGGATTTACTTCGGCGATCCTCAAGATCGAAGATGGGAGGATTTGTTGAACCAGTTTTCAAGACCGACGACCGAGGATTAAGAACAGTGAATAATCGAGGAGCGTCCCCAACTTGAAGACCGGTTCAGGGGGCTACTGACGGTGTCCTGGACTAGGGGGTACTCACCACGTCGTCTCCCAATCAGTTGGATTGGGCCAAGGACCCCCATGGCCGTATGCTCATGGGCCAGTTCAGACAGCCGATGTATACACGAGGAAGATTCCACAAGACTTGGTGATCAAGACAAGGACTCCTCTCCACCGGCGTATTCGACTAGGACTCTTGTTATCCTAGGCCTCTGGTACATTATATAAGCCGAGGACAGGCTAGTTGGTAGATTATTATGACATTACTCATCATACCTGTAGGTTTTAGACCACAACATACGATCTCAAGGTAGATCAACTCTTGTAACCCCTATACTCATCAAAGTCAATCAAGCAGGAAGTAGGGTATTACCTCCATCAAGAGGGCCCGAACCTGGGTAAACATCGTGTCCCCTGTGTCAGGGCCCCAATTCTAAGTCACACCGATCTAGCATGTAACACGTCATATCACTTTGCGGCCTCACGCACGGTATTCCCACGGGTGTCGCCTTACCTGGCCCAGGACCGTTTGCGCCTTTTGGCTCACATATATGATAGTGTCGCTAGCATCCATATGACAGAGAACCCGGGTCGACATGACTAGTCATGAACCCAAAGTGGCACTAACTTACGGGGATAGGCATACATGAAACAACATCGAGCATGTGGGTCATCAGCGTGTGAATCCAGGCTGTAGCAACTAGGCTAACAGGACTCTGGGAATACGGGTTGTAGCAGGCTAGAAGGACTCCGGAAGTCACCGCGTGACATTTCCCCGAAGGGACAGACACAGGAACAAAGTGAATCACATGCTGGCTAGTCTAAGTGTTCCGGAGCAGTAGTGTTGGGCTAGCAGGACGTGAGTACAAAGGTACTCAGCAAGACTTATATCAGATCTTATCATACATGCATTAGTATCAAGAAGGCAATGTGGGGTTTAGTTGCAGCAAGCCAGCTTTGACTCACTGGCTATCCTGTTCTACAACTACGAGTAACTTGTTTGAGGTAAGAGAGCGCACACGAGTCCACTAATCACCACATCAATACACTACTATGGATTCATTCTCGTCTCCCTACGAGAAGGCCATCCATAGCACTCACACTTTTATTGAGCACTTTAGAGTATCCACTTTAAGTTGTCAATGTACCACGTAAGCATCCAAGAAGTCCATAATCGCGGACCCGGCTATTCGAATAGATCATGAAAACCCTGCAGGGGTGTACTTCTTCACACACGCTCTCACCGCTTATCGCCGTTTACACGACGTGTACTCGGCAACCTTCAAGCGGAAGCCCAGGGAGGGTGTTGGCCACGACCTGACTAATCACACAAGTCTCTCATCCAGGTTTATCGCCTACTCGGGTTCCATCCGCAAGGAGATCCGGCCGGGGTGTCGCTCACGGCCCCAAACGATGTGAGCAGGGTTCCCAAGCCCACCATCCAGGTGCCACTTGGTACACTGTGCCACTGTGCCTAGTCTGTCCCAAGCCCACATGGTCGGGTGCCACTTGGTAGACTACTAACACTACCTACAAACACTAGAAACTATTTTCAACTCTTGGACAGAGACCGAGTCGGTTAATAAGTCGAGAGAGCTTGGAGCGCCCGGAGCCCAATGTGTGGTAGTAGCTAGTCATTGGACAACTTACACAGAACTCGGTTCTTAGGGACGGTCCCAATGAGACAACCCACCATGTACTCCTACATGGCCTCTCACCGCTACCTTTACCAAATCGCGTTCACACACTTAACTCCCAACATCAGAACATAGCACTGCACTCCAATTCATTCCCAATGAATCAGACCTGACATACTCTAAGCAATAGCAGGCAATGCATGGTAGGAACACAACATGGCTCAATAACCTCCTACACATGCTAGTGGGTTCCAACTATTTACTGTGGCAACGACAGGTCATGCAGAGGAATGGGTTCAACTACCGCAGCATAAAGTAGCAGTTGAATCATTGTTGTCCTAATGCAACAAAAGAGAGCAGGAGCGAGAGGGTAGGATTGTATCAGAATTAACAAGGGGGTTTGCTTGCCTGGTAGATCAACAGAGGGGCACTACTCCTCTGACAGGTACTCTGGATCGGTCTCTGGAGCAGGACCTATCAAGAAGGAACGGTGTCGACAATCAAACACAAGCATATGCAACAATATGATGCATGAATATGTGATGTGTTTTGAGCTAATGCATTTAGCATTCAACTTGGAAGAGGTCCATTTGTCATGCATGAAAATGCCACAAATACAGCATGTATAGGTTGGTTTGTCATGCATGAAAATGGTACAGATGGATAGATTGATTTTTTCTGATCATTTTTCATATATAACTTATTTCAATCTGAGCTACGGTTGAATTTCTATGAACTTTTCCAGTTTATATCATTTTCTGGATTTTCCTGATTTATTTTAATACCAGAAAATAAATAACTGTGTCAGCATGAAAGTGGCATGACATCGGCGAGTCAACCGCGGCTGACTAGGTCAAACCTGACATGTGGGGTCCACACGTCAGTGACACGGTTAGCTAACAGAGTTAATTAGTTGTTAAACTAATCCTAAACTAAAAATTAGCAGGGTCGGGCCCCACATGTCATTGACCCATATGGGTCAAATCTAGTCAACTGGGGGGTCAAACCCAGTCAACCCGCCGGCGAGGCCGAACGCGGCGGAGGGGCACGGGATTCGCCTTCCGGCGACCATTTGGGCGGCGGAGGCCACGGCCGAGGAGCCAAGGCTCGTCCGCCTCTTCTGGAGCAAGCGGGAGAGGCGGGGGTGGCCTGAGCTCGCCGGAATCGAGCTCGAGGTGGTGGCCAGAGTTCGGCCGGGTGCACGCGCAGTGCTGCGCTGCATGGCAGGGGCTGCGGTTGGCGGCGTGGACTTGTTGGGGGGCTATTGAGCATGTTGGCTTGCGCGGCCGCGAGCTGCGGTGGCTCTGGCCACGACGGTGAGGATCCACGGTGGCGCGAATGCTCGGGTCCGATGGTTAGCACGGCTATGGCGCCCGAGTAACAAAATGGAGAGGGGAAAACGATGGCGGGGCTCACAGCGGATCCGACAGAGGCTTCAGCGAGCTCGGGGAGGTCCAACCGGGCGGAACGGCGACGGCGATCTTCGGCGGCCGGCGATGAAGAAGACAGCGGTGACGGCGTTCCAGGGCCTCCCGCGGCGCGTGGCTTGATGGAGACGAAGTAGGCGTCACGGCGGAGCTTGCAGACACGAGGAGAGGGCGAGGGGGAGGCGGTAGCTACGACGGCGACGAGCTGTGGCGACGGCAGCGCTCGGTCGCGGGTAGAGGGAGAGGAGGGGAGGCCACGAGAGAGAGAGAGGTGTGGGGCAGCGCGTGGCGTCGCGCGGGGCATCCAGAGCGACGAGGAGGGGAACAGGCAGGCAGAAGGTGGCCGGGCGCGTGGCCGCATGTCGTGAGCGCGTGCCCCTGTCCTCCTAGCGCGAGGAAGGGGACGACTGGCGCGGCCAGCTGGCTGGGCCGGCCAGCTAGGCCGCACAGTGTCAGGCCTCAGGTGAGCCCAGGTAAGGTTTTTCCTTTTTTGTTTTTCTTTTCTATTTTTGTAATTTGTTTTCTGATTTAGTAAAATACTAAATCAATTTATTTTCTTCTAAAATTTATTATAGGAGCTAGTTGAAATATTCCAGAGCCCCTCACATAAAAATCAGAATTATTGGACATATATAAATAATTATTTCATATATATATATATATCCAATGCAAATAATTATGCAATTGATTCCAAATGGCCAGAATAAATATTTATGAGCTTAATAAAATATTTGTTTGAATTTTACCTCTGACCAATATTTTCAGAGAGCATCATGAACATTTTCTTGGACCTTTTTGGAACAATTTTTATCTGGGTTATTTCCAGAAATGATTTCTGAGGCTTTCACAAATCCCCATTTCAAATTTAAATGAAATTTAAACATGATGCACACACATGACTAGCTAGTCTAGGTCATACCAGAACTAGGGATGTGACAACTCACCCCCACTCGCAAGAATCTCGTCCCGAGATTCAGGAGTTGGCGGAAAGAAAGCGAGGTACTCAAGTCGAAGACGATCTTCTCGCTCCCAGGTAGCTTCTCTCTCAGAATGATGAGACCACTGAACCTTGAGAAACTTGATGTTATGACGTCGAGTGACACGCTCTGCTTGATCAAGGATGCAAACAGGGTACTCTCGATTTGTGAGGTTATCTTGGAGATCAAGCGTTTCATGATCCACTCCACGGATGGGATCCGAGAAGCAACGCCTGAGTTGAGAGACGTGGAAGACATCATGTACTCAGGAAAGATGTGGGGGTAGTTCCAACTGGTAGGCAACCTCTCCTCGTTTAGCGAGAATGCGAAAAGGACCAATGTAACGAGGAGCCAACTCGTCCTTGATACCGAAACGATGGGTACCCTTAAAAGGAGTAACCCGAAGGTAAGCCTTGTCGCCAACTTCATAAGCCACTTCCTTATGACGACGGTCATACTGGCTCTTTTGACGAGATTGGGCTGTTTTCAAATTCTCATGAATGATGCGAACTTGTTCTTCTGCCTCCTGGATCATATCCTATCCAAAGAATTGTCTTTCACCGGTTTCTAACCAGTTCAAAGGTGTTCGACATCTTCGTCCATACAGAACCTCAAAAGGAGCTTTCTTGAGGCTGGATTGGTAGCTATTGTTATAAGCAAACTCGGCGAAGGGAAGACACTTCTCCAAATCCATACCGAATGAGATAACACAAGCTCTAAGCATGTCTTCAAGAATTTGGTTGACCCTTTCCACCTGACCACTTGATTGAGGGTGGAAAGCGGTACTGAAGGAAAGATGGGTGCACATGGCAGTTTGGAAACTCTCCCAGAAATGAGAAGTGAAAAGACTACCACGATTTGATCTCTAGTGGAACACCATGAAGTGACACTATTCGAGAAATATATAAGTCAGCGAGCTGACTAGCAGTGATACTCTCTCGAATAGGTAGGAAGTGAGCCACTTTGGAAGACGATCAATGACTACGAAGATAGCATTATTCCCTCTCTTGGTCCTGGGAAAGCCAGTGATGAAGTCCATACCAACTTTATCCCATTTCCACTTAGGAATAGCTAAAGGCTGAAGGGTGCCAGCAGGCCTTTGATGCTCTGCCTTAACGCGACGACAAACATCGCAGTTAGAAATGAACAGAGCAATTTCTCTCTTCATCCTAGTCCACCAGAACCTCTAGCGTAGGTCCTGGTACATCTTAGTACTACCGGGATGAATCGTGAGAGGAGATTCATGGGCCTCCTTAAGTATTAGTTGCCGAAGATGCTACTTCTTGGGGACCACCAGGCGATTCCCAGAGAAAACAACACCTCGATCATCTATAGAGAAACTACCAACAATGCCCTTGGCAATGTTTCTCTTGATCCGGGTAATCCCCGTATCATGCTTCTGGGATTCTATGATATGATCCACAATAGTAGGTTTCGCCACCAAGGTAGAAAGGAATCCACGAGGAGCAATGTGAAGGTTAAGCTTACAGAATTCCTCATGGAGAAGTGGTTGGCCCTCCTGCAACATGAGATTGTTGCAATAGGACTTACGATTTAGTGCGTCAGCCATGACATTGGCCTTACCGGGAGTGTAAGTGATCCCTAAGTCGTAATCTGAGATCAACTCCAACCAACGTCTTTGTCTAAGGTTCAAATCTGGTTGGGTGAAGATATACTTGAGACTCTGGTGATCGGTGTAAATCTCGCAACGCTTACCAAGAAGATAATGTCGCCATGTCTTAAGTGCATAGACTACGGCTGCAAGCTCTAGATCATGTGTAGGATAATTCTCCTCATGTGGATGCAGCTATCGAGATGCATAGGCAATCACATGGCGATCTTGCATAAGAATGCAACCTAGTCCCTGTCGTGAGGCATCACAATAGATAACAAAGTCCTTAGTGAAATCCGGTGACACAAGTATGGGAGCAAAAGTCAGGCATCTTTTCAGTTCCTAAAAATTGTGCTCACACTATGGGGACCACTCAAACTCTTTATCTTTCTTGAGAAGTTCCGTGAGAGGTTTGGCCACTTTGGAGAAGTTCTCAACGAAGCGGCGACAATAATTGGCTAGGCTAAGGAAACTCCTAACTTGCTTAACCGTTTCAGGCGGAGTCCAATCAAGAACGGCCTGAACTCTCTCAGGATTGACAGCAATGCCCTTACCAGATATCATGTGGCCCAGGTAGGTCACTTCTGGCAACCAAAATTCGCACTTGGAGAACTTGGCATAAAGGCGGTGCTCTCTGAGTTTTTCTAACACAAGTCTAAGATGTTCGGCATGCTCTTCCTCGTTCTTCGAGTAAATAAGAATATCATCAAGGTAAACCACGACGAACTTATCTAAGTACTCCATGAAGATCGAGTTCATCAAGCGAGAGAATGTAGTTGGAGCATTGGTTAGACCAAAGGACATGACGGTGTACTCGTACTGGCCATAACGAGTGACAAAAGTCGTCTTAGGAATGTCCCCATTTCTGATCTTGATTTGGTGGTAGCCTAACCTCAAATCCATCTTTGAAAAGACTGAGGATCCAGCGAGCTAATCATACAGATTGTTGATCCTGGGGAGTGGATATTTGTTCTTTATCGTGACCAAATTAACAGGACGATAAACTACAACCATACGGTCTGTACCATCCTTCTTCTTGACAAAGAGGACGGGGCAAGCCCAAGGGGAAGAACTAGGACGGATGAAACCCTTTTGCAAGGACTCATCAAGTTGTTTCTTAAGCTCAGCTAGCTCTAAGGGTGCCATCTTGTAAGGTCTCCTTGAAATTGGGGCGGTTCCTGGGATAAGATCTATGACAAACTCTACATCTCTGTCAGGTGGAATACCTGGCAGTTCCTCAGGAAATACATCCGGAAAGTCACGGACTACCGGGATATCTTCAAGGTCAGGAAGAGGGTTGGCATTAAGAGAATAGAGCTGACGCTTTGCAACTCTGGTGGAGACAGTGACTATCTTGCCAGATGGGTGTGTAAGCTGAACAGACCTTGTGTAACAATCAATCTTGGCATAATGAGCTTTCATCCAGTCCATACCCAAGATGATGTTAATATCTGTAGACTTGAGGGCTATAAGTGATGCAAGGAATACAAGTCTGTCAACAAGGATTTCATTACCATGGCTTACACTAAAAGTTTGCCATTTGGATCTAGGAGTTTGAGTGACTAGTGGAGAGGGAATATCACAAAATGAAATGTTGTGCAAGTTATCATAGCTTTCAGCAATGAAGGAGTGAGATGCTCCAGTATCGAACAGAACCGATGCTGGATGGAAGTTGACAAGGAGTGTACCAAGAACGACATCTGGGTCATCATGAGCGTCTTTAGCTGAGACGTGTTCCACATGTCTGCGCTCAGTGGAAGCTGACTTGACACTGATCGTCTTGCGTGATGGCTTACCACGAAGAACAGACTCCTCGGGCTGGGGTGGAGCATAGTTGGCTTGAGAGCAGTCACGTGCATAGTGTCCTGGCTCTCCACATGTGAAGCAAGTCCCTGAAGTAGGACGTGGACCCACATTGACAAGCGGTCTACCAATAGGCCTGGGTGGAGCATACAACTTAACTGGGGGAGGTACCACATAAGATGGCCTCGGCGAATAATCGGGTGGAAGAGCGGAGTTCGGAACCCAAATCCGGCGCTTCTGAGAACTAGAACCGGAGGAAGAACCCAAATCACGGGTGTGCTTACAAGACTCCTCGTAAGTGAGCTGAGCTATCTCTGCATTAATGGCCTTGTTCACAAGGGCCTGGAATGTATCACATTGATGCAGGTGGAGATCATGGCGCAACTTGGGGTTGACACCCTTCCAGAACCTAGCCTGCTTCTTGGCGTCTATGGACACCTCTTCTGTAGCATAGCGGGCGAGGTTCTCAAACTCTCTGCTGTAAGCATCGACAACCATCTTACTCTAGGTGAAACTACAGAACTCCTCTCTCTTGCGGTCAATGAGAGCTTGAGGAATGTGATGCTTGTGAAAAGCCTCAGTGAAAACTTTCTAGGTAGGTATCTGGCCATCTGGAAGCATAGCCTCATAGTTCTGCCACCAAAGACTAGCAGGACCTTCCAGGTGATATGCAGCGTAGGTGACCTTGTCACTTTCAGCTACGTTCGCAGAACGCAGCTTGTGAGTGATACTACGAAGCCAGTCATCTGCATCGAGTGGCTCAGTGGAATGATGGAAGGTAGGTGGTTTCAGACCAATGAAATCATGGATGGTCACTGACTCCTTGCACTGGGGTGCGGTGTTCTCCTCAATATGTGCTAACAAGCGGTTGGTCTCACGGTTGTTCTTCTCCATCTCTAACATGAACTCTACCAACGAAGGATGGTCGGGAGGATCCTCATCCCTACCATCTTCGTGGTTCCGGCTACGAGCAACAGAACTTCGGTTAACTGACGACATCCTGAAGAATCAACCAAGGAAACAAGGATGGATTCATCATCATCATAAGGATGTAGAATATAGTACAAGGAAAATACTATCTATTGAACTCCTAGGACAATTCCGGCAGCATAACGGCAGTAAAATGCTCAAAATGAGACATCCTGCAAACGATGGGGTAGTACCAAACTCAACATCATCACTCAAGGTTCTGTGATAGTACTAAACAGACTACACCGGGAATACTCGAAAACTGGAATATGACTCTGATCAACCAATCCTAAGAGACTACAGAGTAGTAACTCGTGATCCTGATAGACGGAAGAGAAAGCCTAGTTCCTTAAACCCGTAGGAAAGATAGGATGACTCAGATCATAAGACATGAGGTATAAGGAGTAAAAAGAGCCTTACGTTCCCTTCCACAATCAATTCCCTTATATAACTAAAGAATTTCTAGACTCAACTTCGACCAGTTGGCTTGGTAATCCTACAGGCAGTCAGGCTCTGATACCAAAGTTGGCAAGACCCCGATTCTAAGTCACACCGATCTAGCATGTAACACGTCATATCACTTTGCGGCCTCACGCACGGTATTCCCATGGGTGTCGCCTTACCTGGCCCAGGACCGTTTGCGCCTTTTGGCTCACGTATATGATAGTGTCGCTAGCATCCATATGACAGAGAACCCGGGCCGACATGACTAGTCGTGAACCCAAAGTGGCACTAACTTACGGGGACAGGCATACATGAAACAACATCGAGCATGTCGGTCATCAGCGTGTGAATCCGGGCTGTAGCAACTGGGCTAACAGGACTCCGGGAATCCGGGTTGTAGCAGGCTAGCAGGACTTCGGAAGTCACCGCGTGACATTTCCCCGAAGGGACAGACACAGGAACAAAGTGAATCACATGCCGGCCAGTCTAAGTGTTTCGAAGCAGTAGTGCTGGGCTAGCAGGACTCTGGTAAACCGGGCTGTAGCGGACTACCATGGCTCGGTGGAAGCACTATACTACATTTCCCCATAAGAGAGGCTACCAAGGATAGACAACTAGGTTGTCGGATCCCACTTATAGCAATACACGTTACACGTATGCATAACATGCAAGTATGTGCTGTACAACATGGCATCACAACATAACGCAAACTCATATAGATAAAGGCCCAAAAGAGCCACATAGCATCAAATACAAACAGGGGTCTCATGACCCATCATTCATAGCATACAAGCAACGGAAGCATTACATGTCTGAGTACAGACAACTACAAAAGAAAAAGGCTGAGAAGCCTGACTATCTACAAGACCCTCCCAAGGGTACAAGATCGTAGCTGAGGTAACAAGCTACTTGTCGAAGTCCAAGCGGAACTACTAGTGAGACAGTTGTCTCATCTGCAAAACATAAATTAAGCAAACGTGAGTACGAAGGTACTCAGCAAGACTTACATCAGATCCTATCATACATGCATTAGTATCAAGAAGGCAATGTGGGGTTTAGTTGTAGCAAGCCAGCTTTGACTCAGTGGCTATCCTGTTCTACGACTACGAGTAACTTGTTTCAGGTAAGAGAGCGCACACGAGTCCGCTGATCACCACATCAATACACTACTATGGATTCATTCCCGTCTCCCTATGAGAAGGCCATCCATAGCACTCACACTTGTCTTGAGCACTTTAGAGTATCCACTTTAAGTTGTCTATGTACCACGTAAGCATCCAAGAAGTCCATAATCGCGGACCCGGCTATTCGAATAGATCATAAAAACCCTGCAGGGGTGTACTTCTTCACACACGCTCTCACCACTTATCGTCGTTTACAAGACGTGTACTCGGCAACCTTCAAGCGGAAGCCCAGTGAGGGTGTCGGCCACGACCTAACTAATCAAACAAGTTTCTCATCCAGGTTTATCGCCAATTCGGGTTCCATCCGCAAGGAGATCCGGCCGGGGTGTCGCTCACGGCCCCAAACGATGTGAGCAGGGTTCCCAAGCCCACCATCCGGGTGCCATTTGGTACACCGTGCCACTATGCCTAGTCTGTCCCAAGCCCACCTAGCCGGGTGCCACTTGGTAGACTACTAACACTACCTACAAACACCAGAAACTATTTACAACTCCTGGACAGAGACCAAGTCGGTTAATAAGTCGAGAGAGCTTGGAGCGCCCAGAGCCCAATGTGTGGTAGTAGCTAGTCATTGGACAACTTACACAGAACTTGGTCCTTAGGGACGGTCCCAATGAGACAACCCACCATGTACTCCTACATGGCCTCTCACCGCTACCTTTACCAAATCGCTTTCACACACTTAACTCCCAACATCAGAACATAGCACTGCACTCCAATTCATTCCCAATGAATCAGACCTGACATACTCTAAGCAATAGCAGGCAATGCATGGTAGGAACACAACATGGCTCAATCAACTCCTACACATGCTAGTGGGTTCCAACTATTTACTGTGGCAACGACAAGTCATGCAGATGAATGGGTTCAACTACCGCAGCATAAAGTAATAGTTGAATCGTTGTTGTCCTAATGCAATAAAAGAGAGCAGGAGCGAGAGGGTAGGATTGTATCGGAATGAACAAGGGGGTTTGCTTGCCTGGTAGATCAACAGAGGGGCACTGCTCCTCTGACAGGTACTCTGGATCGGTCTCCGGAGCAGGACCTATCGAGAAGGAACGGTGTCGACAATCAAACACAAGCATATGCAACAATATGATGCATGAATATGGCATGAATACGTGATGTGTTTTGAGCTAATGCATTTAGCATTCAACTTGGAAGAGGTCCATTTGACCCAAAGGTTCAAAAGCAACTCTAATTTAAGTCCCTTTAAATGCCATAAGTGTGTTTTCATATATACAGCATGTATAGGTTGGTCTATCATGCACGAAAATGGTACAGATGGATAGATTGATTTTTATGATCATTTTTCATATATAACTTATTTCAATCTGAGCTACGGTTGAATTTCTATGAATTTTTGAAGTTTATATCATTTTCTAGATTTTCCTGATTTATTTTAATACCAGAAAATGAATAACTGCGTCAGCATGACAGTGGCATGACGTCAGTGAGTCAACCGCGGTTGACCAGGTCAACCCTGACATGTGGGGTCCACACGTCAGTGACACGGTTAGCTAACAGAGTTAATTAGTTGTTAAACTAATCCTAAACTAAAAATTAGCAGGGCCGGGCCCCACATGTCATTGACCCATACGGGTCAAATCTGGTCAACTGGGGGGTCAAACCCAGTCAACCCGCCGGCGTTTAGCCGTCGGCGAGGCCGAACGCGGCGGAGGGGCACGGGATTCGCCTTCCGGCGACCATTTGGGTGGAGGAGGCCACGGGCGAGGAGCCAGGGCTCGTCCGCGTCTTCTGGAGCAAGCGGGAGAGGCGGGGGTGGCCTGAGCTTGCCGGAATCGAGCTCGAGGCGGTGGCCGGAGTTCGGCCGGGTGCGCGCGCAGCGCTGCGGTGCACGGCAGGGGTTGCGGTTGGCGGCGTGGGCTTGCTGGGGGCTGCTGAGCGTGTTGGCATGCGCGGCCGCGAGCAGCGGTGGCTCTGGCCACGACGGTGAGGATCCACGGCGGCGCGACCGCTCGGGTCCGATGGTTAGCACGGCTATGGCGCGCGAGTGACAAAATGGAGAGGGGAAAACGACGTCGGGGCTCACAGTGGATCCGGCAGAGGCTTCAGCGAGCTCGAGGGAGGTCCAACGCGGGCGGAACGGCGACGGTGATCTCTGGCAGCCGGCAATGAAGAAGACGGCGATGACGGCGTTCCAGGGCCTCCCGTGGTGCGTGGCTCGATGGAGACGAAGTAGGCGTCACGGCGAAGCTTGCAGACACGAGGAGAGGGCGAGGGGGAGGCGGTAGCTACGACGGCGACGAGCTGTGGCGACGGCAGCGCTCGGTCGCGGGGAGAGGGAGAGGAGGGGAGGCCACGAGAGAGAGAGAGTGAGGTGCGGGGTGGCGCGTGGCGTCGCGCGGGGCATCCAGAGCGACGAGGGGGGGACAGGAAGGCAGGAGGTGGCCGGGCGCGTGGCCGCGTGCGGCGAGCGCGTGCCCCTGTCCTCCTGGCGCGAGGAAGGGGACGACTGGCGCGGCCAGCTGGCTGGGCCGGCCAGCTAGGCCGCACAGTGTCGGGCCTCAGGTGAGCCCAGGTAAGGTTTTTCCTTTTTTGTTTTTCTTTTCTATTTCTGTAATTTGTTTTCTAATTTAGTAAAATACTAAATCAATTTATTTTCTTCTGAAATTTATTGTAGGAGCTAGTTGAAATATTCCAGAGCCCCTCACATAAAAATCAGAATTATTGGACATGTATAAATAATTATTTCATATATATATATATCCAATGCAAATAATTATGCATTGATTCCAAATGGCCAGAATAAATATTTATGAGCTCAATAAAATATTGGTTTGAATTTTACCTCTGACCAATATTTTCAGAGAGCATCATGAACATTTTCTTGGACCTTTTTGGAACAATTTTTATCTGGGTTATTTCCAGAAATGCTTTCTAAGGCTTTCACAAATCCCCATTTCAAATTTAAATGAAATTCAAACATGATGCACACACATGACTATCTAGTCTAGGTCATACCAGAACTAGGGATGTGACACCCTGCCTCCTGTTACCGTCGATCCTTAGACGCACAGTTCAGGACCCCCTACCCGAGATCTGCCGGTTTTGACACCGACACCTACGAACTATGAAGAAGCGATGATGAGCCCAGATTTCGCAAAATGGCTGGAAGCCATGAAATCTGAGATGGGATCCATGTATGAGAACAAAGTGTGGACTTTGGTTGACTTGCCCGATGATCGGCGAGCCATCGAGAATAAATGAATCTTCAAAAAGAAGACAGACGCTGATGGTAATGTTACTGTCTACAAAGTTCGACTTGTTGCAAAAAGTTTTCGACAAGTTCAAGGAGTTGACTACGATGAGACCTTCTCACCCGTAGCGATGCTTAAGTCCGTCCGAATCATGTTAGGTATTGCCGCATTTTATGGTTATGAAATTTGGCAAATGGATGTAAAGAGTGCATTCCTGAATCGATTTCTGGAAAAAGAGTTGTATATGATGCAACCTGAAGGTTTTATTGATCCAAAGGGTGCTAACAAAGTGTGCAAGCTCCGGCGATCCATTTGCGGACTGGTGCAAGCCTCTCGGAGTTGGAATAAACGTTTTGATAGTGTGATCAAAGCATATGGTTTTATACAGACTTTTGAAGAAGCCTGTACTTACAAGAAAGTGAGTGGGGGCTCTGTAGCATTTCTATTATTATATGTGGATGACATATTGTTGATTGGAAATGATATAGAATTTCTGGATAGCATAAAATGATATTTGAATAAGAGTTTTTCAATGAAAGACCTCGGTGAAGCTGCTTACATATTGGGCATCAAGATCTATAGAGATAGATCAAGAAGCTTAATTAGACTTTCACAAAGCACATACCTTGAAAAAGTTTTGAAGAAGTTCAAAATGGATCAGGCAAAGAAAGGGTTCTTGCCTGTGTTACAAGGTGTGAAGTTGAGTAAGACTCAATGCTCGACCACTGCATAAGATAGAGAGAAAATGAAAGATGTTCCCTGTGCTTCAGCCATAGGCTCTATCATGTATGCAATGTTGTGTACCAGACCTGATGTGTGCCTTGCTATTAGTTTAGCAGGGAGGTACCAAAGTAATCCAGGAGTGGATCACTGGACAGCGGTCAAGAACATCCTGAAATACCCAAAAAGGACTAAGGATATGTTTCTCGTTTATGGAGGTGACAAAGAGCTCATTGTAAATGGTTACGTTCATGCAAGCTTTGACACTGATCCGGACGATTCTAAATCGCAAACCGGATACGTGTTTATATTGAACGGTGGAGCTGTCAGTTGGAGCAGTTCTAAACAAAGCGTCGTGGCGGGATCTACGTGTGAAGCGAAGTACATTGTTGCTTCGGAAGCAGCAAATGAAGGAGTCTGGACGAAGGAGTTCATATCCGATCTAGGTGTCATACCTAGTGCATCGGGTCCAATGAAAAACTTTTGTGACAATACTGGTGCAATTGCCTTAACAAAGGAATCCAGGTTTCACAAGAGAACTAAGCACGTCAAGAGATGCTTCAATTCCATCCGCGATCAAGTTCAGGTGGGAGACATAGAGATTTGCAAGATACATACGGATCTGAATGTTGCAGACCCGTTGACTAAGCCTCTCTCACGAGCAAAACATGATCAGCACCAAGGCTCCATGGGTGTTAGAATCATTACTGTGTAATCTAGATTATTGACTCTAGTGCAAGTGGGAGACTGAAGGAAATATGCCCTAGAGGCAATAATAAAGTTATTATTTATTTCCTT